>NC_045688.1:4134254-4170005 GCF_003331165.1 Xiphophorus hellerii | reverse complement strand
ACTCCAACCAAACTATAATATTACCCAAAATCCCGTTTCAACCTCTGTCTCCACAAAGCTACAGCTAATCATAAATAATGAGTAGTGTTGGCTTTGAGCTGAAACCTCATTTGGGTGGGGTTCACTTTTGGGGTGCAGTAATGCGGTATGATTCAGGAGCATAGCCCAGCTAGCTTCTACATAAAAACGAACCGCTAACATCAAGAGCAAACGGACAAAGTGGGCGTCCCCTGGTGTCCTGATACAGCAGGGACATTATGGTCCAGCTGCCAGGAGTCTTATGATTGAGACCGGAACAAAGAGAGACAGTGTGACGAGCATTTGACACAAACACACACTCGTTCTCTGAGTCGAGACGCAGCACAGATATCATCAGGAACACACTTCTGATAGCCATGGTATGCTTTAAATCCCTTAAATTGTCAATGTTTACAAGTTTTAAAGTAATGACAAATAAAAAAATTGATTTCAGGGGAAAAACTTAAATACCAACACGTGTATTTATGACTAGAGTTCATGAAATGTAAATGTTAATGCTGGTCCCAAGTTGATAAAATATTTTCCTCACCAAAAGACAATTAAATTAAATTAAATTATTGTAGTAGAAGAATCAGAAAGCATCTCATGCTGGTCAAACAGCTTCAGAGGTTATTAAATAGATTATCTGAATAAAAAGATAAATAATTTCAGCATAGAAGGCTGAAATAAATTTTGTTACCAAATAAAATTATGTTATTTGGTATAAAAAACAAGGGTCATACTGAAAAATAATTGGTAAAATCATAAATACATTTTACAAATATCTTAAATAGGATTCAGTCAATCTAAAAGAAATCTCTTTGCAATTGATACATTTTTAATGGATAAAACATAAAAATAGTTTCAGTCTAGAATTAATAAATTCTTCCAATTTTGATAATGTAATAAAAACTAGTCTTTATGCTTTATGTGGACAAATTTTACATATATATGAGATTAAAATAGTGATCTTGTGTTTTAACATAATTTTAGGAATTGTGGAAAAAAATCATCCGTCATCCGGGAGGGACTCAGAGTAGAGCCGCTGCTCCTTCACATCGAGAGGAGCCAGTTGAGGTGGCTCGGGCATCTGGTCAGGATGCCTCCTAGACGCCTCCCTGGTGAGGTGTTCCGGGCACGTCCCACCGGGAGGAGGCCCCGGGGAAGACCCAGGACACGCTGGAGGGACTATGTCTCTCGGCTGGCCTGGGAACGCCTCGGGATTCCCCCGGAGGAGCTAGAAGAAGTGGCTGGGGAGAGGGAAGTCTGGGCCTCCCTTCTGAAGCTGCTACCCCCGCGACCCGACCTCGGATAAGCGGAAGAAGATGGATGGATGGATGGTGGAAAAAAATAAAAAATAAAATTTGTGGCAATAAAAAAAGTGGATATTATACCACCTCTGGTATTTATGATGATTTTTGTAAACCTAAATTATTCGAAATACCCTGACTCGTTTTAGACACCAACTGTCTGACATGAAGCGCACACAAAGTCTAAATTACTATTCACAGATAATAAAAAGCTGAGCTCCAAGTGTGCATGAAGCCAAACCACTACTGACAGAGGGAGCCCAGCAGACCACAATAAGGTTGTCAGTCCTGCTGGTGAACAACCAGAAGTGGCTTTAAAGCACTAGGTGGTAATCCAAAAGTGGGTCAAATGAAAATAAGTGGTCTCAGAAGATAAAAAAGAGCAACATTGAGCTATTAAAAATACATATTCCTTTTGTGTATGCAGCGTGAAACTGACTGAAGAAGACCACATTATTAATAACTGTTCACCATTACCAAATTTTAGGTTTTCCAAACATCCCTAGAACGGTGGGCAATTTATCTGCAGTCTTTGACGAGGAATTTAGTCAGATTATGGTCTAGTTTCTAAAATAGTTGCTTATTCCTTATTTAATCTTAAATTTTAACACAATCAGAAAGAATTTGCTTAAAAATGTTACTGCAGCTTCAAAGGAATCCCATTCAATCATTTACCCTTTAAAGGTGTTTCATGCGTTAAGATGATTACTGTGTCCATGGATAAAGCATTTAAGTCTTGATAATCTAATTTATTTTGGCTTATGCAAGTATTGTGTCTGTACATTTATACAACCGCAGGTGTCAGTGTAAAGCTTTGTAAATCGTGTTTTTCACCAAACACACTCAGATACAGGTTTTAGACTGCTTTCTGGGTTGTTTTGAAAATAAATAAAAGTGGATGACATAAGAGACATAAAAAAAATAAATAAAGCAGCTCTTCTCTTTCGTGATCAATCACGTTCGCATTGATAGATCTATTTTTCTATGAGCTATGTTTAGCTACTCTCCTGGCTGGCACACTTTCAAACACTGACATCATTACACATTAAATTCACCACAGAGCTGTACTTTGTCTATGACATATGCTCAATATCAATGTCTTGCAGGGTGGGAGTTGGAGCACATAGCAGCTTAAGCAATAGTTGCAATCTTCGGACGAAATTCAGGGCATATTTTTACTGCACAATCTTGCAAAACGTTGATTGTGAAAGGCACTGAAACATCAAATAAATTATGCAGTAAATATCTGCTCTGAAATTACAAGATGAATCTGTTTGTCAGTTTAAAAATGAACCATGTTCCTGGAGTAATGAAAAACAGCTTAATAAGAACATAACGGTTATTATTAACTCAGCCTCATGATTCCACGCACTTCAGTTTCATTCTGTCACTTTGGGTTAGTTGTAAATGGAAACTTAATCGAGGAAAAGAAACTGTATTAAATATGAATTTCTCATATAGGTAGGTTATTGAAAGAGTTTCTATACTGCCGAAGTTTGTGTCCAAGACAACTACCCAGACTATAAAATATTTATAAAATGACTTCATGCCTGAAGAAGACTGACTGAAAATTGGATGTTGCACCATATACAGATGGAGAGAAATATCAGATATCTAAAAATGACAAGTTCTGTCTCATACTCCTAGAGATAAATATTCAGCTGTGACTAGTTTACTACTGGTAAATGTGTTTCTCAGTGCTAACAACTGCATGACAACTGTTTGACAACAAGCTATTTTTGGAATATTCTGGGAAAATGCTTAACATTTTCTGATGTAATACAGTAATGGTTCAACACATTAATAAATACTTATTTTTTACTTAAAAAGTTAGATGCACATCCATGGGGTTGGCTAGTAAAATGTAGTTTTCTGGGTAGGCTACTGGTATAAGTGCAAATCAAGGTTTTAAAACCTCATACTTTGAGAACTGCACAAAATTTACGCTACACAACTCCAACAGTTTAAAGTGACTTTAATGGAATGTTAAAATGCTACGGTCAGCCCCTCGTTCACGAGACACACAAATTCATCTCATTCCCGGTTGCAGAAAACAGGTTTGGTGTGAAAACTTAAGGTGTGTCACTCATTACTCCCATTGTGATGAAGCTGTATTTACAGCAGGATAAAGTATGGCCTTTCTGTTCTAAATAAACCAATAAGCTTGCATTACTGTTACAAGATTTTTGTGCAAATGCCATAAAGTGTGTGTTATTTTAAATCAAGGTAAAAAAATAGTTGTTTGCTGTTGTAAGGAGGTATTTAATCATTTCAAATAATTACAGAACAGTAATTTTTGTTCTGTTTCTGTTGACAACCTAGCCAGGGTTACGTGCTGAAGTTTCAGCCCAACAAAGTGCGTATTTAAACAAACCAAAGAAAAGTAACTATTTGTATATAAAGCTAATAGTGTGGTAGGTAATATGTTCCATTATTTATATTCCAAAATTGAGCTTATTTGATAAGTAGTTCATGCTAAATTACACCACAATTGGTCTAGAAATCATCTAAAAAATTCACTAATACAAGGGAATGCAAGAAGAATTCATGGTAGAATTCTGTCTAACTTAATAATTCTAACATACTTATTAAAGTCTCTTTAAATTCAAAAGTAATTTTAAAAAGTTAATAACGCAGTAAGTTTTGTACGTGGTATTTCATGTACTCCTATTTTTTGCTGACTTAAGAGAGCAAGAAACAGGTGGAAATAAAGATATTGATTATACAAGATTCACTTGTATTGAAAAACTGAAAACAGCAGCTACTTGTCAGTCACTTAACAACTCACCTTTAAATACCAAAAAGGAAACTATCTTCGCTAAAATAACGTCAAGATGAGAAAAGTAAATTAATAGTGGGAGCTCAGAGATCCCAGGTATCAACTTAACACTGGCGAGCAAGACAAAGAAAAGACAAACTCCAGACAGTCTACCTTCCACTGACGGCGCCAACTTTTACCAATTTAACACAAGACAACAACAAAATTGTGTGTCATCTAGCTAACATTACGCTAATGTAAAAAGTAACCGTAGTTACATCTAGAATGGCTAAGAAAAAAAGACCCCAGACATACCGCAGCCCTTCAGCAGTCTGTGAACATGGTTTGTTTACACCGAGCTAGCGAGCTGGCTAGTTCGCTGCCACGTCTGACAAAAGCGAGAAAAGTAATTTAGACAGACTATGTTTGTGTTGACAGCTTTCCCCGTCGCACTCAATGTCTTTAAACATGCCAAATAACAGGTTCATGTGTATAACAATGTCTCCCAAAGACAAAGAAAAGCTTTGTTTTTCGGGGCTGGCTAGCAGCTTCTAACTCCTGTTGTTTTGACAGCCAGAATTAGCTGGATAGCAAAGCTGCTATTCAGGGAGGCGCTAACGTTACATTAAGGAAAGTATGGGGTGATATTTAACAACCTAAAACAGGACATAAAAACAGCACTGATAATCAACAGTAACCAAATACGATTGGTAATATTCACCTGCTCAGAATATCCGAGGAGAAATCAGTGCTCTACGTGATGTTAAAAGAGTTGGCAGAGAGTTGAAGCTGCCACCCAGCTCCTCTCCAGCCTAAACGGTTACTAAGCGAGCTCCCTTCCAGAGCTCACTCACCTACCGGAGGGAGGCGTTCAGTCCGTGACGCTACTCGCATGAGCACAAGACGTCCAATCAGATGGCTCTGCGAAGAAACTGACCAATCAGCGATGACCAGGAACAAGACATGATTGTTCTATTGTAGTTTTTAACCAAAGCTGTTACCCAAAAGCAAAAAATACTAAAAACAAAGAAAACCGAACAATTACTGTAAAAATAACTGAATAAAGGCTGAAAACAAATGAAAAATTAAATAAATAATAAAGATGCAAATGATAAACAAACAAAACAGGAAAATAACCCTAGTGACATAAGTATGTATGATGGTAAATATGAAAAAAAAACAAAAACCTAGAGGACACAAAATGCTACTTTATGAAATTTTGAGAGATTAAAAGAAAATCTAGAGGCACAATTCAGTTTGTTAAATTGTGTAAATCTGTTAAAAGTTCTTAAGCAAGTAAAATATTTCCAGCAATGGCAGCAGATTATAAATCTAGAACTATATAATATACTTTGTAATATGACCACTCTCCAATTATCAGTTGTCCAAATTGCCTTGACAGTTTTGTTACACATATCTGACTTAACGTGCCTGTGTGCACAGTCAACATGAATCGAGCCAATGAATGCATAACTGAATCATCTGCCGTTTCCCACCTCTGCATTTCTGATTTAAGAAGTGCGTGCAGACATGTGAGTTTCATGCCAGAGCACACATAACCCCACTCCCAAATGCAATGCAATTACAGGCAGCGCTTAGTTGTGCAATAGGGAATGAGCTATTGTGATGCAAAGCTCTGGCAGCTGGGTGTATTCCTGAAGGCCAAGCTTCATAAATTTTCTTTTAAATGGTTAACCGACACACCAGTTTCACCTTTAAACAAGCTTAGCAAGTATCTGCAAATATTTGTTTTCAAAAAAAACTTTTAGGTTGTAGAGAATATGTTTTATAATTTTTACTCGTATTTTTCTTTTCTTAAACACATGATGATATCTGCTGAGTGTGACTGAGCAGATATCACCTTGTGCCAAGGGTGGCATAAACAGCTATGCAGTTTCAAAAATGTTTTAAAATATATTTTAGCCTATTGCATGAATTAAAACAGGCCGTAATTAGTACATTCTAAAGCTTTGACTGCAATAAGTTTTGACTGCCAGCGTGTGGCATTACTTGAAAACCGTCTTTTGTATTAATTCTGGCTAAGTTTGTCTGATATAACATTTTGTTTAATGATCTGAAATATTCAATCAAACAAGCAAAAATAAAATAAATCTCCATGGGGACAAACGCCTTTTCACAGCACGTTAGGTTTGTGCAACAGCTATGCTTTAGAAATTGATTTTATCTCGACCTGGGCAGAAGACGTGGAACACTTTTTCTCTCTCACTCTGACAAAGTCCAAAACCACGTTCGCCGGACCACTACACTAATTTTATTGATAGTGAGGGCAAACTAAGGGTAAACTAAGAGTCTGTCTTTAGTTTCAAAACATTATTTAAAACATGATTTCTCTACTTAGATGTCTTGAATTTTTCCAGGATTGTCTCGGTTCTTTACTGATGAGAAAAACATTAAAAACTTCCAAACTAAACATGAGTGGCACTGAATGCAAGAGTGTCCTTCACTGAACTTATTGTTGGCATAACCAGTTTGTTTGTGCAACCTTCATTTGTCATTGCACAACCTTTTTATTTTATTTTTACAAAATAAAAGTTTGAAAACAAAACATTTTCTTTCCACTTCACATTTATAATTAATGATGTTGGATAAAATCCCAGTAAGGTTTTAGTTGTAATGTGACAAAAATAAGATTGAAATTTGTTTTACACAGACAGGGGTAACTCTAAAATTGCTACATGTATTTATTTATTTTTGTTTCTTTTATCCTCTGACTAGATTTGTGCAGAATATAGTAACAGGCTATTTTTCTTGGAGAACACGCATTTGGGGAACTTTAATTTAAAACATATCAACTTTGGAAATAACATGTACATTACATACAATTAATGTTTTAGTTTACATTTACGCTATAGGATTTTTTTTTATTTTTTTTTACCAGTAACTGTGGTGCCATTGTTCTGGTTAAACAAATTGTTTTCATATACATTTTTCTACAATGAATAAAAGAACTCATATTAAAGTTCATGTCACCTTGATAACATCTTCTCTCAAGAGCATGGTGATGGCAGCATTATGCTAAGGATAAGCTTTTTCCCCAACTGAAAAAGGGAAGCAAATCAGAGATGATGAGAAGATGCAAGAATGTAGGGAATACTGCAGAAAAAAGAAAACTTTCAAATATATGTTTCAATTTGCCTGATCAGATTAGATTAAGTTAGAAAAAATATGAAGATCTTCCAAAGTCTTATACGGGCTTAAAATGGCAGCTGTAAATTAAGTTTACCAAGCAGACCTGAGTTTTTTTTGATGGGGGCACAGATAAAGAGAATGAAACAAACAACATGAAAACTGTGATCCTATCCCAATGCAGCTCAATCTAAAAGTGCAACACCTTCAATTTTAATTCATTAACTTAAAAATGTGAAAGTAAAAAATGAAACTGGTCCAAGGGACCAATTAATTACAGTTTCTGTGCCAGCGCATATCATCACGAGGAATTAATTCAGCATTATCTCTTCAGTATAGGGACCATAACAGGGGCCAGGACCAGTTTTCCAGGGGCAAAGACCCCCGTTGGCTAGAACCACCCGGGCCGGTTTATGTTTTGTCGAGCTGTTTCTGTATCATCTTTCAGTCAAACTGTCATCTTGACCGTATATTCTCTACCGCCTCCTAATTTGAAAGCGAGTTTGTCCAGGTAATTTTCCATTAGTTGACTGTCGTGTTTTTTAGGGTGTGAAACATCGTTGGCAGGATGAAAGTTTTCACACGGCACAGACGGGTTACAGCCGGTACGCCACACCTGAAAACACAATCATAATTATAATTTGTTGAACTTCAAATGGCTTTTATTCGGTTTATGCAATGGCTCTTACTGGCGTTAGGCAACATGTTTATTCCAAACAGAACCAGAGTATAAAAAATGTGGCCCATAATCAGTCCTCAACAAGATTATACAAAGCTTTTAACAAGACACGAAGACCTGAAACAGTGAAACAACATTCAATACCAGCCCTGCTTGATCACACCTGGCGTCACTGAAACCATGATAGGACCAGCCTTAAATATTTATAAATTAGGTCACGTAACCATGACCTATATCCAACATGCTTACCTGCATCTGGGTTGCAATAAGAGCAAATAATGTTCTACACTCATCACACTTTATTCTTTAGCTCCTCAGAAAAAAGAAAAATGCATTAATGAAAAGATTTTTGTCTATGCTAAGTGCAATATGATATTAATAATGGTTATTTCCCATTAAATCTTGAAGTCAACACTTTGGGTACTTGAATCAAAGTGTTTAAGTGCATATTTTGAGTATAATGACCTCATTACTTGCTGTGTGTAATTTCTGAAGGAATGCATGAAGCATTTATTTCAGCTGCTCAGAGACACCAGTGTTTTTAATTTACAGGCATAAAATCTGTTGTACTTTATTTCTTTCATCAGTATGAAATTAAGTTGAATATAAAAGCATTGGTGCATTAAAAAATATTCACACACCCTGAACCTTTCTATATTTTGTCACATTAGAAACAAACCTGAATGTATCTCATTGGGATTTTCTATGATAGCGTTAGGAAAAATTAGACAGGAAAAATATTGCTTATCAGGTTTTCTGACAGCTTACAATATTTGTTTGTTTCATGGTTTAATTAAAAAAAAAAAAACTATTTTATGTCTAATTTTAGGTTTTAGAACAACAATAACAAAACAAAAAACCCACATATCCTAAAAACACACCAAACATAGCAGTGGCAGCATCATGCTGTGGGAATTTTCTTCAGAGAGGAGAACAAAGCCGGTCAGAGTTAACAGAATGACATATGGAGCTAAATACAGGACAATACTGGATGAAAATGTTTTAGAAGATGTGGGAAATTTGAGACTGTGGTGTAAATTTACCTTAGACAGCAAGTCTAAACATGCAACCTGAACTATAAAGACGAGGAGTTGATTAAACAATGTTTTACCTTCCACTCAACAATTATGCACCGATTTGTCAGCTGAATAATGGTATTTGTAGTTGTACTATAACATGTGAAAAAGGTTTAGCAGTTTATATTATTTTTGCAAAGAACTGAATATCTTTCTTTGCTAAACTGCAGTAAAAACAAAACAAAACACAAAAGTTGAAATTAAATATTTCCATATTGTTTTGACTTTTGTATCCATATTGTAAATGGGGCTAAAAGGTCAATCAGCAGAAGCGCTTTAGAAGATATCTGAGACGTACAGAAAGGAGCAGCACTGACGTGGAAGTTGACCTTCCAACTCAGAGAGCACTTACTGCATCTGCAGAGCCATCCCCAGAAGATTAGATATTCAGACTACTCAGCAATCCATTCTGCTCCTACCACAGCTTGTAGAAAGCATATGGATGAATGAGCTTATGGATAAGTGGCTGAGCATTTGTGTTTGACTTGGTCTTTGAGCTCTGTTTGTGTTTGAGGAGTAAAACAGCAGAGTAAGCAGCTGAATAAGGAAAAGGCTTGGAATCTGTCGCGCTCTGTAGGTTTATGGTATTTGAAAATGAAACGGTTTCCTCACTTCAGCTAATCTAGATCACAGAGAGATTTCTCACACCAGCTGCTGGCTAATCTACAAACATATTGTGCAAAATCCCTTTGTACCCTTTGCTTCTGGTATCATGTGGCTAAATGCGGGGAAAATGCTCTCACTCCAGCATGATAAATGGCCTGTTAAAGACAGAAACTGGGCAGTTAATGCAAACATTTTTACTCTGGTTTTATTATGATTTTAGAGGAAAAAGCCGCTTTCTTCCTCCTGCGCTGAGACAAAACAGGTTTTAAGAATAATGGCCTCATTGTTCAATGTCAAAATCTGCCAAAAATAAATAAATAAATAAATAAGAACAGTAGGAGAAAAACAATGCCTTGTAAAAGTATTCACACCCAGAAAATTTTTTATATTATACTCAAAAACTGTTAGTTTTTTTGTTTTTTAATTTCTTGTGTGAGAAAAAAAAAGTCTCTTTTAACAAATAAGTGCGTGCGTGAAGTGCGTCATTTAACTCCTTTTCCCCCCCGAAACCCCTAAATAAAAGACAGTGAAACAAATTGCCCTCAGAAGTCACCGAATTAGTAATCAGAATTCACCTTATGCAGTTTATTCCCAGTTCAAAGATTAGAAAATAAGATCCCAAATTTCTGTTCAATCCTTCACCACAAGCCACAGCTCCAAACCCAAGACATGATCGGCCAGAACCTTTAACCCACCAGAAGCCAGAACTCCCTAGATCTCTTATCTTGTTTCATTGCAGCTAAAAAGATGACTGAACCAGGAATACAACTGAACAATCAAGAATGAAGCAGTTAATTAGCATTAGAATCAGTGTAGATCCATCAAATAATGATCTGTTTGTTAAAGATGAGCCTACAGCAAATGCTAGTGCCTCATAAATTTCATATCCTTGACCCCATCACTGTGTTTGAGATGTAGAGTCATGTGTGCTGCTCCTCTAATGATCCGAAGAGAGCATTATTCAAAGAAACGTCCAAGAGGCCCAAGGCAACCAAGGTGGAGGAATATGTTGACAGTGTACCCGTTAGTTGTTTGGTCCACAATTCTGGTCTTAATGGAAGAATTACAAGCAAAAACAGCAGTGAACTTTTTGGCCAACAAACAAAACTAACAACACATAATCCTAAACACAACATCCCAAAGGTGACATACAATAGTGGCAGCATCATGATGTGGGGAGGCTTTTCTTCAGCAAGGACAGGACAGAATAGCTAACTTGGTCATGGGGAGGCGGATGCGGCTAAAAACAGAGCCCTAAATGTACAATAGCTAAAATAGAATGGTCTAATCAAAGACCAGATGTATGGTTTTATTGAAAATTCATGGCAAGATCTGAAAATGTATCTTTATAGGCTTTTGTCATCCAGGATGACTGTGCTTGATCTATATTTGCTAAGAAAAATGCTAAAAGGTTCAGTATGTAAAGCTGATGCAACTAAAGGACTAATTGTAGCAAAAAAATGGCTCTGTACAGCATTAAATAATTTTTCCACCATTAAACTACTACGCAGTACTTTATATAAGTCTATGACAATAAAATCCCAAGAAAATAAGTAGCTGTACGTTTACATACATTTCCAAGTCACAATTCAATAAAAATCCACACCCAAGAAACACTAAGAAGCAACACTAAACTGGCTACATGGCCACAAAAACATAAAAGTATTCATATGTACTAAACACACTTACCTCTGTGATCCTCTGCAATCACCAGCTTTTAAAAAATAGCCTCACAATAAAGTTAAGAAAATACAAAAACCATTTAAAGCAACATGAGGGTGGAAATCCTCACCGAGTGTTTAGTTTTCTGTTTGTGCAAATTCAAGCTGGCAGCACTTTGTAAACAGATGGCTGTTAGGCCAGGAGGATTAGATGGGCCTGAAGGTTACACTTTCACTGATCTAATCTTGCTAGCACCTCACACACGTCATATTGACATAAACGACAGATTTTATAGATTATCAGTTACTGATTATTGTGTTTCCAGCTCCAGTAAGAACTAAGAGTTTGTCTACAATAAGAGATGACCCCAGACGTTCACCGTCCTCCGTCAGGTGAGGAGGATTTTTCATACACAGGAGTGTAGGTCACTCGTGCCGCTCTGGTCAGTTGTCTAATCCAATTATCTGCAAGCAGCTACAAGTAATGGGATTGCTAGTAAGGTCACTGTTCTGACCCGATTAGCTTCGACATTCAGCGCTAAACATTGAAAAACACCGATAAACAAATGTTAAGAGACAACTTAAGATCATCTTGATGATATTTATAGGAATCAAATACGGTAATGCTTACTGTTTAAATGTGGAAAATGAATGTTGTGGGACAGAAATTAAGAACAAACAAGGAGTTCATAGAAACAGACAGACAGTCTGCTTAGCCATCTGTTGGAATCAAAGGTCTTCAGGGGAAAAGGCAAGAAGAATTATGAGGAAAGTTAACTGGAAAATCAGCAAGTTCTAAAACATATATATATATACAGTATATACGTATACTATGATGGAGGGTTGGATGAGAGAAGATTCAACTTTCAGAAAATTAAAGAAACACATTTTCCTTTATTGTTTCTGTCTTGTGTATACAGATCTTCTCAAACTCATTTGACATTTTTTACCCTATTGCAAAATAATGCAACAAGGTAAAAAATAAAAAAAAGGCTTAGCTGTAGAGGAGGGAACTTGTTAACCTGCGTCAGACTTTTCCAGAAGAACTGCAGCAGACAGAAATCTTCATTTTCAAAGTCTACTTTATCAAAAGAATACACAGTAATATGCATGTATAAAACATAGAAAACATCATAAGCTTATAAACACCAACAAAATATAATTTCTTATGCACTAGTTCTTGAACGTGGCTTGTAAGGAATTGCAGTCCAGTTCTTCTGTTTCTTCTTGCATTTATTTTCCACACCATCTTCAGTCCACAAACACATCTATTATTTGCATCACAGAGTCACAAAGTGTCACAGTCCTGGCAAAAATACCAAGTCAACACAACACCTGACATCTTGTTTGACATTGTAAGATGACAAAGGTCCATTTAGCACTGAAAGTGTCTCTTTGCATGTCTTCATTAAGGCCAGTCCAACATATTCATCTCTCTAATGGATGATTTCTTCACCTGATATGAAGGTTATGGAGCTAGACAGCAAACTGCCCACTTAAACAGCAACAATGTCAAGCAGCAGGCCTCATTAATCCGCTCACAGGATCATTTGTCAGGTCACCGACACAAAGGGGAGTGTGCCCTGTCCTTTTGAGAATTATTGTTAGCATTTTGCTGATGTTGCTGCAGGTTCAGGCATTTAGAACTGGATTTATGTAAGCTATCCTTTTTCTCCTAAAGTTTACCAAAAAAACCCCAAAAACCCAAAGTATCTGGAGTCCCTCTCTTCGCAGTGCCTTGCAAAAATATTCAATATCCTTGTTCACATTTTGTCACTTCAGAACTACAAACTTCAATGTATCTTATTGGGATTTGCTACATAAACACAAAGTGGGACGTAATTATGAAGTGGAAGGAAAACGACATGAACTTTTCTATTTTGGCTACAAATTAAACACTGAAAAGTGTAATCAGCCTTCCTTTCCCTGAACCATCAGAAATCGTCTAAGTAAATGGAGTACATATGCACTTCGGTGAATCTCAGTTCAAACTCGACAGTTCTTCAAAAGCCTTGGAGATTTGTTGGAGACATTAGTGAACAAACAGCATCCTGAAAACCAAGGAATAAAGCAGAAAGGTCACGAAAAAGGTTGTGGAGAAGGTTAAAGCTGAGTGAGGTTATAAAACAATATTTCAAGCTTTGAACTTCTCACCAAGATGTTCAATCTATCATCTAAAAATAGAAAAAAGAACTGCAAACCTTTCAAGACATGATCATAATCAGACAAGTAGAATAGAGATTAGAGGTCAACTAATAGTTGTGCACTCCACAAACCTGGCCTTGAAGGAAGAGTGACAAAAAGAAAGACAAACAGCATCCTTTGAGCTTCACAGCAGGTGTCTCAGCAGTGAATCCTGTCATGCTAAACTGGAAGCAACACTGATGTTGCTGCACTCTGTTCATCCATAGCAAAGTAAAACGCAAGAGGTAGAGTTTCACAATAAAAAGTATTATTATGTTTGATTTGCAGATTTTACATTTCCTTTGTGCTAAAATCAACAATAGAGAAGCAGATATAGAAATATGTGACCCTTTAGAAAGCAAGTGAAGGAGTTTGGTTTCCTTATTAACAGGCTGCTTCCTACTCAGTGTGGAGCAGTTTGATAGATATCTTGTATCTATTGGTCACGCGAGGATCTGTCGCTGTGTAACTGCAGTCAAAGTGCAACAAATATCGACTTTAACCTGAGCGCAACACAAGCCGTACCGAGCTGCTTGCACTTCGATGCTGAGGGAGGAGATACAGTGCATTGGCATTCGCTCAGCGCAGGAAAAAAAGGGAAAAACAAAACGTTGCGTGGAGCATGAAGCACAAATGAATGGATTTCAGAGGTTGGTGGAGCTGATGCTGCATTTGGTGTGCAAGTCTCTTAAGAAATTCACGTTGCAAAAAGCCATGAAGGGAGCACAGCACACATGTGAAAGCATGTGATTTGGCCAGTTAAAGACAGAAAACATTTTAGTAAAAAAGTCCAACAGACCCTTAAACTGGACATGTTTGCTTTGGTGGTAGAATCATCATGCTTGAAGTCCCATACTATAACACAGGTAGAAAAAACAGATGTTCCGGTTGGGAATAGCTCACAGCAATGTTCAGAGACATGAGCCTGATCTCTTTATTTTTAGTAATAGAGTGTTGTCTACTCCAGTGTTTCCCAACCCTGGTCCTCAAGGCACACTGTCCTACATGTTTTAGAGGTTTCCCTTCTTTAATGTGCCTGATTCAACTGATTGCAGTTCAACAAACGCCTGTTAATCAGTCATCAATTGAAATCAGCTGGACTGAAGCAAGGAAATACCTAAAACATGCAGGGCAGTGAGCCTTGAGGACCAGGGTTGGGAAACACTGGTCTACTCAACAAGGAGAGATGCTTGCACTATCCTGACAGCAACATAAAACTTGTTCAGGGCAGAATGTTATTTATAACTGTAATTGCAGCAAAAAATGGCTCAACAAAGTAAAGTAAAACCATGGATTGTTTTCCATGTACTGCATATCTATGGACCACTTTTTGTAGGTTTGTCACATAAAATACAGTTTTTGGATGAAATGTGAAAAATATGGAAAAGCTGAACTGGTATGAATACTTCTATAAGGCACTTTGGGTTCATTGTCACCTTGACTTGTTCCCTTTCTGCTGGTTGTAGTTTGGGGCATTTCTTTGCTCCTGCTCCTGGGATGGGAGTGCATACGGTGATGTTAGCAGTGCTCTTACATTAAAAAAGCAGCAGGCAATCAGAGGAATCATGGCTGCGTCACACTTTCAAACAAACACAAGTCTCTTTAAATTAAAATGTGTAAGTTGTAGATTTATTTATTTCTTAATTATATATTTATTTTTATCTCTTCAGCTCACACAGGTCAAATGTGTCCCCACTTTAAGGGATTGAAACCTGTTCCTTTTTTCCCTTTCATCCTCGTTTGTGCCGTTTTGTTCTTCCATCAGGACCGTGATCAGAATATTGGACATCTTTTTTTTAATATATATATATGTATATATATCAGTCCATTGATCAGCTCTTTATATTAAAATGGATATCATCATTCCTCTCCTCTCTTTTCACTCCCATTTCTTTGGGTCAGAGTTAACCCGCCTTTTTGTGCTATTTGCACATAAACTGGTCCACGAGAGTTGTGCAGCGCCTGCACTTGACGTAGCAGCACCAGTGGAACTTGCAGTGACAGCGCTCGTGCTTGTATGTCTTGAACTGGTCGTACCCTCTGCCGCAGCACATCAGCTCGCAGCCGTCCATACCCTCTGAGGTTTTGTTGCAGTAGCGGCCATGCGTTCCCAGCGAGCCTGTGGTTTCGTTCCGGAGACAGTAGTCGGGACTTGGGTCAATGTAGACCATGTCCTCAGGTGTCGGGTTGTTGAAGCGCTTGTCTTTCAGCTCCAGCTTTCCCTGGTAGAGCAAAAGAAAGGAGGGAAAAAGTTTGAGTGATACATCTGGACAGTGAACCACCAGATCAGTGGTCTGGACTTTAAAGAAAACTCCCTATTGTGGCTTCATTTGTGAGTTAACCAAGAGTCATTTTCAGATTTGGGAGGAGAATTAAATTTAAAATTTCTAACACATATAGACCCGCTCAGTTTCTCAGCTCAGCTTATCAGAAGTCAACTTCCTTAAAGTTTCATACATCTAATCATTAAAAAGGAAAATCATGAGAACGTCGAGTGTGTCTGTTTAGCACATTTCACCAATAAAGCATTCAAGTAAATGTTTATGGTCACTACATATCAAATTAATACCTTGCGTCCAATCTGCATGGCCGCAGCACTGTCGTATTTCTCTTTCAGAAATTCTCCGACTCGCCTGAAGTCAGCCAGCTGAAGCCAACAAGTTTTCAGACTGCAGGACCCAGAGACTCCGTGACACTTGCAGGCGACATGGGCTTGGTTGTAGACGGCCTGGTGAAAGACAGACATTCATATATACTGTATCTGTAAATAAATCCTCCTATGAGAAAAGAACCAGCATGACGGCAAAGTACATTGAATTCTTAGTTTCAATAATACTCTGCTACCATCTAGTGGTGTAAATATGTAACCATAGAATTTCTGCGACAATTTCTCCTGTCAACATCCCAGACTGTTTCAGAGTCAAATTTACAGTATAAGGTCTTTTTTCAAATAACTCAATGAATGGAAATGACTAATAAACTGTATATATAAATATATTTACATTTATCCTGAATTTGAAAATACTTAATGGAGATCCTTGTTAAAACACAATGTCATAACAAAATGCTATGTTGCTACCACTCACTTTTGGATATTTTATGGGAAATTTGTCTGATAGAAACCACAAATTAATGAATCATTGCAAAAAGGTGTGAAAAAGCCTTCTGACAAACTCTTAATGGTGTGGTGTATTTGTGCAAACAACCATTTTTGCTCAACAGAACCACCTCTTCCTGCAATTGCAAGTCTTTTGGACCTGTCTGTTGTGTTTTTGGTCTTCTTTGTCTTGTTTATGCAGTAACATTTAAAAAAATTAATCCTTCACAGATTAAATTACAGGTGGGCTACCAGTAGATCACTTCAAAAAGCAGTTGATTACACAGTATTTTATTTTGGTGTATCGATGAAAATGGGTACACCACTTTCCACTGATACCCCTAAATACTAGTGTTATCAAAGTTGCATTTTTCTTTTAAAAGATTGTATTAAAAAATGAACATATTTACTTCACTTCCTTCACCCTTTGCTAACTTTAAAACCACAAGTCAAACATTGGAAACATTTGATGTTCTTTCACTTTTTTTTTTCTTAGAAAGCCTGTAATTTGTAGGATGTTGCTGCGTTCTGAACATATGGATTTGTTTAAAACAAAACACAGAACAGGAAATAGAAGATTTATGGTCTCTGCAGCAGTAAACCTTGCAGCTTTACCAGGTCACCTAAACAGCATTTAATAAACAAGCCACATTAAAACACCCCTATCCCAAACACCTACATAAATTATGCACGCTCTTATGGAGCATTGCACTGAGTTTAGTGTGCACCAGACAAGCTACCACACATTTACTCACTGAATCATTTACCTCTGATTCCTAATTTCCCCTGACGCTAATGAAACCCATCATTCTCTCTCCTCACGTTGCCTGATCTCAATTACCTTCTCACCTCCGTTAACCTCTGCATCCCAAACACCCCTGACCCCTGCGTCCCACCTCCTACCCCCTGCTTTCAGACCTCTACTTTACTACCCAGCAGGCATAGCACTCGGCACCCTGCAATCCTGCGATCCGACCCCCGTGACCTCCTCAGACAGCCACGGAAAACAGAGGACAATGGTATTTGTTATTAAGGCTACACACGTTTGGTGGTTTAGCTTGAGATATTATAACTACAACACTTATTTCTCCCGTGAAAAAAACTTTTACCACAAAATAATAGCAGCCAGGAACCCCATTCTGTCCAGTCAAAGCATGCATTTGTTTCTCCAGCGCCATGGTGAGGTATTTGGTGGGTCATGCCTGCTGGGCACAGTGACTCTGGACCTTCATGGCCAGTCATCCATGGTGGAGACATGCTCTCTGTGTCAAGCACAATAGGTTTTACTCTGTCAGGGTTAAAGTGAGTGAGTGTGTGTATGGGTGTGTACTTGCCCGAGTCTGAAACAAGGACAGAAATGGAGAACACAGGCTGCCTTTTATGCCAGGCTAAGCTATGAATGAAGTGAGAAGTTAAGAAAAAAGCCAACACACATCTATGCTTCACTGGCATTGTTGGTGTTGCTGTATTTTAAAGGTCTGTCTTTGTTTTGACCTAACTGTAGGAAAACTAGATGATTACATTATAGTTTTCTTTGGTAAGTTCTCAGTCTTACCAATAGACTTAATTCTGGCTTCTTAAAACTGCACCTGCTCAAGAAAAGCGTTTCCACAGCATCTACCATCACCTTGCGTCGCTGTGGATTTGGTATGTTTATGGTCATGTGCATCGTTAGTTTTCCTCCGGATATGTTTTCAAGGCACTGCAATTGTCATCCGTCTCATGTTGTTTATGAAGAAACACCTGAAGCAGATCTGACTGCATATTGATTCTGACTATGTGCAGTGGTGATATTACACAGATTGGGAGCAGAAATGTGTCTGTTTTATATCTAATATACAGGTATATAAGTTTTTATCTTCTGTTCTTTGTTAAAACATTTTTTCACCTGGGTTCCCATTATGGCCTGAAATTTTCTGCACTGAGTTTTTGTGTTTATCCTGTGAATATGTGGGTTCTCGATGTGCACCCTGACTTTTTCCATATTATCCAAATGTACAATGGTCTCTCTAAATTGTCCATAAATGCGAGTGTGTATGCGTGTGTGTGCATGTTTGGGTCTCTCTGTTGCCCTCTGATAGTGTGGTGAGCTGTCCAGATGATAGGCTCTGCAAGAGACCATTTGCTTACGTGTAAACCTGTCAGACGGGAGGTTTTCAACAGAATTCACATAATGAACCACCAAACTGAGGAATATTTTTTATGTTAAACAGAAAGCTGCATGAGCATCTAATTTTGGTTAGTGACAATCAGTCAAGTTTGACAAAGATTCCTCCCTTGATGTGCGTCTCTGCCTCCAGACGTCAGCACACCCCGACGACCACACTGCTCACTGTTCACACACACACACACACCTACACACACACACACACACGAACACACACGCACACACACACACCGGCAGACCTCTACATCCTCTACAAAGACTCTGTGGTTTGCCTTGTTCAGCCAAGCAAGACAAATCCCACTTAGGACAAACAAGCGTGTCCTCAAAAGAAAGACAGAAAGGAGGGATGGGGAGAACGAGAGAAACTGTCTTCCTCCCCACCTTTTCATCTCCCTCTTCTCCTCTCTTCCGTTTCGATGGACAGACGACAATGAGAGCGAAGGATCAAACAGGAGAAGGAAGGAAAAGTTATTTCAAAAGAGTGTGTGTGTGTGTGGAAGCATGTGTTAATACAAAGCTGCGGCAGTATATCTTTCTCCTCATACTTTCTTCTATAGCCCCAACGGGACCGTCGGCAGAAACACAAGCTCTCCAGACCCTCACCTTTGACCTCTGACACACACAAACCTGGGCTCACTGTCTGTCACACAAATCAAACAGAGCATTTGTGCATACACACATGCATGTCTCAGTCCTGTAAACAGCTTAAACAAAGCTGTGGTGGAGATAAACGGTCGGCACCCAAACAAGCCAGGCGGACGGTTTACAACTAAAAGTGCAGATTTAAAAATACGTGACATCTTGCAAACGTGCCATGAAATGGATCCACTAAATTTCATGTTCCAAATAATAATAATGTTGACGTAAAATGTGTTGCATCTGTCCGTGTTTATCTGTGCATGTGTCTGTGCGTTAAAGCGCTGGAATGCGCCTTGACCTGGGCGACCCAGCTAAACTCCAAGGGCGTTAGCAGTTGTACCATTTGCAGGTTCCCAATAAATAACCGACACACACACACACACTCACAGTGCGGGAAGGCCAGGTCAACTTTGACACACATTCCTAACAGACATACAGATATAGTATTCGGGTAAAAAGAGGAAAAACACATTTCCCCCACCAAAGTTCCCACAGCAGAACAAAAAGTGGCGGTGTGTGTTGGTTCATCATACCTGTCTCCCCGCTTCGTTGTTGTGCAGGTTCATGAGAATTCGAGCATACTCTCTCGACCCGCGCGGGTAATTCTTCTCCCGCTCCTTGGCATCCACAAATTCCCGGGCGAATCTGTAGCCGTAATGTACGTTGTCGCCGCAGCCTCCCCACAGCCAGTCGCGCGGCAAATCGCGGGGCCGGGCGGTGCGGCTGCAGCCACATGTGGAGAGCTCGCCGTCGCGGCACGCCCGACTGATGGCGTTGACGACACCGGCCGCGCTGATGGCGTACGTGAATGCCGTCTCCCTTGAGCCTGGTGGAGTGAAAAAACAAGAGATGTTTTTTGAAAAAACATGTTTTTTCTTAGATTTCAAAAACGATGCGAGGTGCAATTCTCTGTCGCATTTAAAATTGCTCGATCTTTAATTCATTACATATTACCATCATAGACTTCCAGTCTATCTTATTCCCATTTCAACATATTGCAACCAAAATCCCACTCTTGTTGCATGTTTACCAAGGAGCAGTGATTGCTGCAAGTCATTGATTCAATGCAATTGGCTGAGTTTACTTTGAAAGAAAACTTTTTAACTGGTTTGAATAATAAACTGAGCTTGGCTAGGTTGTTTTGTAACTAGGATCAATTGGGAATGTATGTAACTCACTTTAATCTCTGTGGATGAACTGAATTTACTATTTTTTGGTGAAGTGTCTTCTTCAGATGATATCTGTTGTGAATTTTAAGTGGGAAAATAAACTAAGCTGAAATAAAACCGGATATGATGATTTATGTGGCTTGCTTTTGTATCTACACGTTTTTATCTGATACACCAGTTAGTTTCACATATTACGAAATAAGAATATGAAGAAAAATAATTAACCCCTCAGCATAATGCTGCAACTATCAGAGGTGGGATTTTATTTAGTTTTTCAAAGTAAAAAGGGATAAATACATAAAAACATCACACTTTTCATTTAGTTATTTTTAAAAAATAAATATTTAAAAACCCTGTTTTTTCAAACATTTCTGCAACAAAAAAAACTCTTTATTTCTTCAGAAATTTCTAAATGTAGTTCAGAAACCTAATTAATAAATAAAATCATTTGCATGTGATTAACTCTCAGTATAAATAAAGCTATTCGGTGAAGTTTGCCAGACAATATTAGTGAACAAACTGATTTTAGAATAACCTGGAAATAGAAAAACATTTGCAACTCTTGGTTTTAAATAAGTTTATTTCTGCTATTAGTCTAAAGATTAGTTTCTAAATGCCTAATCAGTGACTGAGCCTGCAAATTCGCCTTTGGCTAGTGAGCCTATGAACAGGATAATAGCTTTAGTTTAATCACTTCAATAAAATAAATTTGAAAAAATATTTAGGTACAGCTATAGATCTTTATTTATGTGTATTAGATTATTTTTTTACTTGGATTTTGAATATAACCTTTCACAATCTATTAACTGATTCAGCGACAGAAACAGAAGATACTTTCTTTTAAAATAATAAAATTCTGAAGAGTTAGGTGAATTTGTACTCAGCCTCCTTGAGGTAATACTTGATGCATGTCTTAAGCTTCATACACCATTTCCCTAATCTTTTTTTTTGCAAAACAGCCCAACTGAGTCGTCCGTTCATTGCTGTAAGAAAATCACAGAATGTGAAAAAGTTCAAGACGTTTACTTTTGCAGGGCAATCGTTGTTTTTGTCAGTCAACTTAACATAAAACCTTCAAAATCTATTTGGTATGCTAATACTAATAAAAGCGTACATATTTTCTTGACTCTACCTGAAAATTGATTAGTAATGGGAATAAAACAGAGTTTCAGATTTCCAGATGTTTAAGGACTTGCGTCTAATTGCCAGTTAAAAACTCAATTATTCGATTTAAGCACAGCTAATTTAAATCAAGCCACAATAATTGACCATTTTCACCTTTGTCCATGTTATTTATTTCAGTTTGCTTAGAGTAACACTATATTAAAAAAGGACGACACAACAAAACCACCAAGTCTCCATCTGCATTAATACACAACCACTTAAAAAGCAAACGGAGAGGACGGGATCAACAGGAGGTTAAAAAACCTGAACCTCAGTCATTTCCATAACAATAACAAACAGCATCCTGACTTGAGGCCACATAGAGTTTCCAGTTTTGTAACTTAAATGTCTATTCTGGAGATAAAATCATGCTCTTAATTTTAATAAATACCAGCAACTTGGAAAAAAACTAATCACATCTTCATTTAAGCTTTGTGGAGCTGCACTCTATGCCCTTGTGGCTGTTAAGTGATATAGCAACTCAGGAGTAACTTAAGGTTCTAATTGAGGCGCCCTCCAAACCATGTTTCCCCAGGTGTAGAGCCTTTACGCTTTATATCAAAAAAATTATACAAATATAAAATATGAATCTTTTTGGTTGCGCATCAGTTGCCGATTTTCTGTTGGAGTATTTAGTCTAATAAGTAGCCAGCTACTTTTATGGACCACAGTGAGGACTGGAATCAACACAGACAGCCAGACAGACAGAAAGGTATGCATGAAAAAAAGAAAACGAGGCGTGTGAGCCTTTTTTATTATTCGGTGCGCTTTTAAAGAAACAGTTCCCCCCGTCAGCTTTATGGGACTGTGGAGGCTAGACTTCAAATAGCAGGTCCGGATCTGCCGGCTCGACGCTAGCTCATCAGCGCATTTCAAAAGGAGAGCCGCGGGACAATGGGGCTGCCTCACACCTCCGTATAAACCTGGAGGACAGAGAGAGAAGGGCAGCAAACGCCTCAGCTCTCGGACGGACTGACCGCCTGCAGCGGATTTGACACTTACTTGTTGATGAGACGTTTCCCACATCGCCTGCTGGGGATTTAAACGAGCTGGACACGGACCCGGGATCGAAACGAACTACAGAAACTCATAATACCGGAGACACAACGCATGCTACTTGATTTTTTTCCACCCTCGAGCGTCTTTACGCACGACTTCTGTCGATGGTGCGTCGCGTTTTGCGTTGAACTGAGAACCCCCTTTACTGCGCCTGCGCAAAAGTTGTTAACTCAATGCTTTTGCTCCACATTTTAATTTGTCATAAATATAGTTGGTTAAACATAATACGATTGGTAATTGGGAAGCAATTGGAAGTTCGCATCTTAAATTTGTTGAAGTACTGGATATTTGAGTTGTTTGTTGTATTTATATGATGCAGAAGGGGATTCTTTTGGCCAGCTTGTGCATTATGGGATAAATTCTGACATTTTTAAAATAAATGTTGCCTAAAAGTCTTCATCTTCAAAAAGTCTTCATCTTCATCCTTACAAAATACACGTGTCTCTTCAAGGCAAGGTATCATTATTTGTAAAGCACATGCTCAACAGCAGTTCATTTCAAAGTGATTTACATGATTGGAAGGGGGAAAAAAATCAAACAAGCAAAAACATTACATTGCAATGGTAAAGTAAGGGAAAATACCAGATTGAAATACAGATAACAGTTTGCTATGCTTTCACCTTACTGCTCCAATTTCCTATTTTAAGTATTGATCAGTAATGAATCAATTAATAGTTGATTCATTAATGAACATTTGGCTAAAGGTATGCTTTACCATACCTTTAGTTATACATATTAACTTTGATATGTATAGCTATACCAATGTTCTTGGTATTAACTCCAGACAAATACAACTGACAAATTCAGGCAAACATGTAGCGAATCCAAAACCATTAATTAATGCAGGCATCCCAAACACAAGCTGTAAACTTGGTGGATTTGTTTTTATTACCCTGATTAGCAAAAAATTCTGCATCTGAACAAAATGAAGAAATGTATCCAGGTGTTGTCATGATCTAGTAAATATTGCAGCTCAGAAGCGAATCACGTCGATTCTGTAATCATGTTAAGAAGCTGCAGTTTTCCCTTACGTTCCTTGATATACATTTTAAATTGCATTGAAAGACTACAGCCTGACCAGCAGTGTGCAGCAGTAAGTTGGGGAGGGGCAGCTCACCTCTGCTCAACACAGATGGGAAACTAAAGATTAAAGGACTAAACTGTGGTGAAATGTTTATGCTTTTGAATCCTTATAACACTCTGGTGTAAACTCACAAAGGTAGCCAACTCATGTTCATTTAAAATAATAATAGTTTTCTAAACAACAACCACATGATGCTCTTGGGTTTTTTACCCTGTAGATTGAAAACAAAAAAAACACAGAAAATGACAGTACTACCTCCTTGAAGGAACCTCAAACCTGCTGTTGCCTTGAACTTTAACCAACACATCCAGCATGACAAACTCACCAATGTGCATGACCCGTCCAAACACGGACGTGCTGTCCACAGTGCTGCAGTTCCACCTCCTCTGTTTGAACTGGTACTGGCACTCCTTGATGCCCGTTCTCGCTCCGTCTCCGATGTAGCTCATGTGGTCTTGGTACAGCTGGCACAGCTTCCTCTGACTCTGCGGGGCCACATAGGAACAGCAGCCGAGATTAGCAGAGATTAGCTGCCTAATGGCTCCACACTTCCGAGCGGTCCCTGTGGGGAGATTCCCATGCACGGTGCGAGGAAACTCACCTGTGAAAGGCCAGAAAGCTGACTGCAGAGAGGCTGAGCACCAATGATGTACATCTCGGGCCGCTGGATCGGGGTCAGACCTAGAGACCTGAAAGATGCGGGGCATTTGAAGTTGAAATCTGATTAAAAGTGGGAATGCAGAGACTCTGGTATGCTGGCAGAGCACAAAAGTCAGGCGCAGGTTTTACTGGGACAAGTGGGCTATAAAACACAGATAAATAGACTCCTGTGGAGAACATCTCTACAGCCACTATCTTTATGACTCCTTGGATTCCTTCCCTTTGACCTCCCCCCCCCAAAAACTCCTCAGCTCAGTACATGAAACAAACCATCTACTGCTGATTCTGCAGCTCACGCATGTCATACAAACGTCTGCAACATGATTTCACGAATGTTCATCTAATCCTATAGCAGTTTCTAAAACAAGTGTGGATAAAGCACCCTGGAGGTACAAAGCTCTACCATTTGGGAGGCCAGCCAGGGTAAATATTGTGACAGAGCCTTCACATTTGTTCCATTCAAACCGAGCACCCAACGTCACAAAGCAAAAAGCAGATCCCCGAAAAACAAAAACAGCTGCATGAATGCATCTTAAAATAAGAAAACAACTCAACAAACAGAGAAAAACGGATGCGGAGCATGGAGGAAATACATCCCCAAATTATGCGTCAAACGACGCTCTAAATTATAAATCACATTTGAATCACATGGACATCTTTCGAAACGGCATCTCCCGTTATCAGTCACTCACCACCACGAATTCGCCTCCACCATCAGAAGCTGGGAGCTGCAGGCGAGGACGACGCACGCCAGCTGTAGCAGATGTCGGACGGCTCCGGTCCGCCTCCTCGGGACGGGCCTGTTGTCCATGATTGTCCGCCGCGGCACCGCCGAGCAGCCAGTGCGGGGCAAAGTGCTCTGCTGTTGAGACATGCGTGAGAAGTATCACCACGCGTCCTCCTCCGGCTAATTAATGGAGACTGTGAGAGTTCGGGTCCAGCTCACAAGTCCTCTTTGAGTGTGCCAAATAATGTTCCTATTCTTATCAGACTCTTCCTGCGCAGCATACAATAAGCCAGAAAAAATATATAAATATATAAATTAAAAGTTTATCCCAAGGTGTCAAGCAGTTGATCATTTGAAATCAATCAGAGGGGAGAAAAAAAATCCATTTTCGTTTCATTCGTTAAATGAAAACGTTGTGCGTAAAACAGTTTATTAGTCCAGTTTAAGCCTTCTCTTATCAGCAGACCAATAAAACAAGCCAATGTGTGACATGCAGAATCCAGCTGTCTGGTTTGGACAGTAAAATAAAAATACGCATATTAACAAGGATATTAAAATCTGGGAAAAAAAAGTGAGGAGTCTGCTGCTTGTCCTTCCTGTCCCCCTGCAGCCTCTAACACTACTATCTCTCCCATTCCTTGTTTAAGTTTACACTCCTCCTTTTTTTCGCACCCCGACTTCAGTCCAGAACCGCCTCCCCCTCCTGTCACCACGTGAGAGGAGATCAGATGAACAACTGGAAACCACACACATCAGGGATCTGACACATCCATCTACAAATGTCTGTGTTCTGTTTTTTCTCCAAATCACCAAAAACCTGGAATAAATTGGAGATTTTATTTGATAGATCAACACAAAAAAGTGGATAGAAAATGGTTTACAAATAACTTTGCAAATACAGATGTGAAAAGTGGGATATGTACAGTATCACTCCCCTTTTTGGATACATCTCAATAAAATACCATGCTGTGGGGTTGGATTTAAATCTATTTTAAAACAACAGGTGCCTTCTGAAGGTTATTTGTTGAATACTTTTAGGGGTAATAGAGTAAAGATGACTGGTCCTACTTTTGTATTCTCATTTTTAAAATATTTTGCAGGAATGTCCACTTATGGATCACGCTTCAATCAGCTTTAACAAATAGTACTGAATGGTTGTGACTTTTTTTTTTTTCATTTTTTTCTCCAAAGAGTTTTTTTGCAGCGCTAGTGGCTCGTATTTTTTCGACAGTAGGCAGACAGGAAGGAGGGTGAGGAGAGGGGGAAGACATGCGGCAAAGGTCGTCGGGACCGGGAGTCGAACCCGCGAAGTCCAAGTCGAGGACTAAGGCCTCCAAACGTGGGGCGTGCTAACCCCCTGCGCCGCCACCACAGCACGCCCCTGGTTGTGACTTTGAAAGAAAACACATAAGTTGAGAGTTTTGTTTTTTTATTACAAATTTTAAAAAAAGAAAAGAGTGGTACATTTAGTCAGCAACTCCAGCAATTCTGTACTGCAACTTTTGGATGTGTACCTGTTTGAACACACCTGAATCAAAAGGTTGAATTACTTCCTTTGTGAAGGCCTAGTAATTAACCATTCACTTGATTCAGATGTGTAGAGATTACAGAGGTTGATCTAAAAGCTGCAGAACAGAGGCACTTTAAGACTAGATGCTTTAATCTGATGCCCCCTTGGCAACACGGCAGTGGCAGTGTCATGCTAAGGATGTATTATTTTCCTCTCACTTTCTTGCAACACCTGCATTTTTTCTTGGGTAAAATCAAGATAAAGTATTCTGGTTTATGGCTGTAACATCACAAAATGTGAGGTGTGAATACTTTACTGAGGTCCTGTAGACAACAGATTGTGGCCTGAGGTGATTGAAGTGTGACAACCCAGTTGTTGATTCCTTCTCTCCATCCACCCATCCATCCATACATGTGAATAGGGGCTGAACTTTTTTTTTTGCTGAACTCCAACCAGTCTTCTCTAAAAGTTCATGTGGGTCAGATTCCTTTTATTAGCTGAAGTGAATGATTTGTTTGAGTAAAAGGTGAGTGCCTCAAAAATCTCCTAATCCTTCCCCCTCTTTGGAGTTTAAAAATAAAAAAAGACACACACACACACAGGAACACACACATGTTACCCTACACATTCACAGACAGACGGTCAGGAGAAAAAGAAAAGGCGTGTTGAAGCGAGCTCTCCTCAATTCATAACCGGGTCTATAAGACAAACTGCAGGCGGGTCGGTGGGTGGTGAACCTGCAGAGCAGCTCTTTGATCCGACTCAGTGCCTCTCTATAAAGGCTGCATCCACTCGGCCAAAGGACTTGAATGGGAGGCCCCTGAAGTCTAGAGAAACCGATCAAAACATCCATAAAGCGCTGTTGGTAATGAGCTCCTCTCGGCTGTTTTGCTCAAAAAGTAAGAAAAGAACAACTTTACAAATACTCAGATTGACAAGTTAGATCCTCGTTTATTTAGCAGTTTCATACTTCAGAAATAATTTGCCATACACGTTTGCTTTTCAGCTCGTTTACTCTCAATGATCTAGCAAAACTCGGTGAGAAACGTCACAGTATCGGTGTGTGCGCTACGCTGAGACAACGGTACAGAAGGTAAAAAGGTGTCACTCCTCTTTGAGTGTTTAAACCTGTTTCAGAGTAAATACATCCACAGTAATGCATGATATGAGATTAAGAAATTATTTTCTTGTTGTAGTTTTCTCCTCTCAAATGTGGGAAGCAAATGAGACGACTAATATGATGACAGCGCCCCCATCTGGGAAAAGATAAATATAAACTTTTAGTTATCACCAAACATTCAGTAATGACTCAGAAAAATGCATTAGAGATGTGAACTACACAGATAAATAAACCTTTATACATATATTTTTTCCTATTTCCATGCAGTCTTTTTTATTTTGACTGATTTTTATTTTACAATTATTATTCAGATGTTTGATCTGCTGCTTGGTTTTGGTTTTTACTCAATTGTACTCCAAGTTGCCCTGACATATTCTAGTGCTATTTCCAGGTTTTTTAACATTTTAAAAACAGACACAATGATTCAATATCCGACACCTAACTGCTGTTCTTACAGGTTTAAAGTATTTTGTCACATAACTTCAAACTACAATGTATTTTACTGCACATATACAAACACAGAGACATGGACTATATTGAAGTGGAAGGAAAATTATGCAGCTAACACCACAGCACCTTGTTACCCACTAGATAAATTAATTTTTTTTATATTTCACTAATAATTGGAAATGTGCCTTTGGTTTTAATCTCCTTTACTCTGATGCCCTAATAAAGTACGGTAACACTTTATTTGAAAGATTGTGCATAAGTCTGACATAACACATGCTATGAAAATGAAGGAGTCTTCTTGAATTTTTGTGATTGCTGTCAGAATGTATCATTTGTTAAATAACACTTTTAATGCAAAGTTGCATAAAAAGTCCGTTAAAAGTGTCCCAGTAAAATATATTCACGTTTTTGATTGTAACAGGACGACAATGGTAAATATTTAAAGTGTACGACTGCTATATACAATCATTGGCTCTTTTAATAGTTTCCCTTCAAAGTTCAAAAAGACAGACAAATAAAAAGCCTGACATACTGACCAAAACAATTTAAAGATTACAAGAACGTTTGTCTGCTTGGAAGGAAAATGCAAAGAATTACAAGTGGTTGTAAAATTTTGCCTTTTAATATTTTCTAAATTTAATATACGTCAATGGCCAGTCCTGTATTATAACAGGAAAACAAAAAACTTTATCAGTAGAGAGGGACACAGGAATTATATAACAAATCATTCAGTAGCAGTCATTGGTTTAGATAGACTAATATTACAGCGCCATCTACTGCTATCCAGATGTATAAAATTTACTTTAATAAAAATAGAAGGGCCTATATTCAGTTGTGTTCATGTTCATCTCCGTTATGCTTACAATTCATATCAGCTTTTGAGACACTACAAAGTGAACTTGATCCAAGTCTCATTTTGGATCTGCAGAAAAAATTAAATCTTTGGAAATATAAGAATAAAGGACCAACAATAATGAATATAACTCGACTCCTACATGCAATGTTTCTATTACGACACTAGGAGGAGCAGTTGGGCCGCAGATATTCCTTCAGCAAAAAAAAATGGGAGTAAAGAGAGGGAGGGAGGGGTGAGGGCACAAAGGCACAACTTGGACAAAGTAAGAGGAAGAAAGAAATGGGAGGGGAGAGAGCAGAAGGTGAAAGAGGGAGGGAGTGTCCATGCAAAGGATCCAGAGCGGCAGAAAGGGGTGGAAGGCACAGGGAGGGCGGCACATCCCTGGAGGATATGAGCAATAGACGTGCAACAGGGAGCAATGCCTGAGAAAGTCGGCAACTCCTCTCTAGATTAACACCAGCCTCACTTTTTATTGCCTCCAGTGCCAGACTGGAGCAGCAGCAGCAGCAGCCAGCTCCCCTCCTGCAGGGAAAGCAGCTGCAGTCGGCTGATGGAGGCTGAGCTGGTGCCCTGAGGAAGCCGCTGGTGCCAGAAAGCAAAGTATTAATTCTGGGAAATGAATGTCACTTTTAAATTGATTGCTCATTAGTTAAAGGGAGAGAGTTCAGGCAGAGGAGAAAGCTGAGGATGCACAGAGGGAACTTTGGGTTTTTGAGCACCTTCATCTCCACTGAGACGTCTAGACAGGTTATTTTTTTTTATGGCAAATGTAAAAAAAAAAAATTCAATAATATGAACAGTTTAAGATAAATTTACCTGCTTTACATCTCCTAAAGATGTAAAGCACTGGGAAACATTACTGAAACTGTGCCAGTCTGATAATATGAATATTAATATTAATAATGCAGCTCTTTTGTAAAAGTAAAAGTTGTGAAAGTGAAAATGGCGTTTTAAAAATACAAACAAAAGCTAATACATTTCTGTGAGTGAAACAAAATACAAATAAAATGTTTCTCTCTGTTTCTCTGGGCAGGTTTAGAGCTTTGGCCCAGCATTGACTGAGTCTCAGCATTGAGTCTCAGTCAGTGTTGAGACTCCATTACTCAGTCTCAGCAGCAAAGTGCAAACAGAATAATTCTGAATTTTGCTTCCTTTAAAGCATTTTTACTTTCCGTCTGTGTTTTCATCAGTGCTGCTTTTAGAAAACTCCTGATTGACCTGCGTTCTGTTCACAAAAACAACGAGAATTTGGATTCAAACAGCAGGAACAGAAAAAAAGATGGTTAGAGTTTATTGGAAAATGGATGCAGGGTTGAACTAAAACAAAACCTCTTCGGGGTTGCTTTTTAGTTTCTGGCTGGTGTTCAGTTCCTGTTCTGCTAGTCATACTTTTTAAATTGCCCGGTCTCTAACTGCACTCTCAGCCGCCTCCACTCTGTTACATGTCACCGGTGGCCTTTATTCATTAGTAGCTGAACAGGAGGGTGGAGAGTAAAAGACATGCAGCGGCCAGAAATCAAACCAGGAGCATCTGCGTTGAGGACTGTAACCTCTGCCTACAGTCCACCTGCTCCACCACTGAGCCACATGGCGCCTATTTTGTTCATATTATTAATTTTTCCTCCACCTTTGCCCCCCTTTTGCATTTAACTCCTTCACACCATCACCCCTTCGGTGACAGCAGCTGTTTTTTGCAGCAAACTATTGACTCAAACTATTGGTGGCTTGATGATTCATTAGAGAAGATCCCAGGTTTTTGGTTTTTCATTTACTTCTGCTATTAGACAGATGCAGTCTATTTTAATATCCATCTCATCTGTGAGTCTCCCTTGCTTCTGTAAACTCCTGCCGGTTCTTCTTGAACACTTTAAGAAAATCAAGACTCAATAAAAACATACACTCATAAACCACTAGTAAAATTATTTCCCTTGATCACCACTTAAATAAAATGCGTGGGTGGAAGACCAGTGACTCTCCACTTTGTGTTAGGACGACTGGATGCAAAGACGTCAAAGCTTCCTCTGGGAGAGAGATGATACAAGTCTCTGTAGCAACCAAAGGCCTGAAAGCCAGAATTAATGTCAGACTTTAAAACATTTTAAACTCCTTTACTCTGAGCCTTGTGCCAGAAGCCCATTAAAATGCTGTCTACATCGTTTTAAACTGTGTGATTGTGAGCGTGAGTGGGAATAAAAATAGCAATAGGTATTTTGTTCCATATAACACAGTAGGAGTGTAACAGGTAAACCTTTATGGATGCAAACTCCACTAAAAACTCACCTGTTTAGAATTGTATTTGAAACGTAATCAATTACAAATTTATTGATGGAACCTGACTTAATGTCGTGTTTTGACTGTTGATTCTATGTTGCATTGTGTTTCTGTGTTTGTAATGATGTAAAGCACTTTGAAATGCCTTGCTGCTGAAATGTGCTATACAAATAAAATTTGATTGATTGATTGATTGATTGATACTCTCACATTAAAGCTCTTTTTCCTCGGTGTCACCCTTTTCAATGCATTTCTATTAATCATGAACACGTGTTCTGCAGCAATCTGCCAAATGCAGCCGCCTGCAGGGGAATTTACAGCTGAAATTGTCCTCTCTCGCTCACGCACACACACACACACACACACGCACACCCCCACGCACAGACACACCCACACACACACACACGCCCCCAGAGGGACATGCAGAGAGAGTTGGAAGTAGCTTTGAAGAAGCTTTAGGCTTTAAATCTGCCTCTTTGTTTTTCTCTCCGGCTACAAACACAACCATACATGGAAACCCATCTTGCTTTATTCTCCCTCCATCACTCCTTTCCACCTTGCTTCTGCATCCCCATTCCTCCATTTCTCTCTCCCATCTCCGTTGCACCCGCCATCCCCTCTCATCTCCTTCTTCTCCCTCTCCCAGACTCTGTCTGTCCATCTCCCTCCTCCTTGTCTCCATCCATCCTTATGTCAGCTGGCAGAAGATGAGTCATGCCTCTAGCTGGGAGGCTAAATCTCTCTCTGTCTTTCCCTCTAAATATATCCCTTCTGTACTTCTATGTCTCTTTTTCACTTGTTCTCACACTTCTCTCTGCTTTGTCTCGCCATCTGTTTCTCTGCAGCACTCTGTTTTGTTCTACCGCTTTACTTCTGAGCTCTTTCTTGCTTTTTTTCCTCACACTTCTGTGTATCTCTGACAAGTTAACGTCGCTTTTTCCAATATTTGTTTAGGTTTTATTTGTTTATGTGCAAAGTGAAGCAGGTTTTTTTGAGTTTATGTCAGATTGTCGCAAATCTTTAAAAACACATCAGCAAAAATTAGCTGCTATAGGTCCATCTATGTTGGCCACAAAGTCAAACAAAATCAAGTCTCCACTCAAACATTTGAATTTTCAGTCAATAAAAATAACAGCGTCACTTTATTTGGAGCTTAGGTCCATTTCACAGCATACTAAGATTCCCACTGCTACATTAACAATCCATCAGAACGTCTCTGCAAGGTCTTTCAGAACAAAGTAAGCTCCACTTAATGTGTGATGACATGTGGGAGTTTCCCGACTGTTTTGAGCCTCCCACAAACCCTTTGGGATGAGATAGTGTCGGCTCATTATCCTGGTGGCAGCATATCTGGGTGCTGCATGGAGCCTGATAGCTCACCAACACACACGGCACCATGATCAGACTGGCTGCACACGTACAGGAGATCGGTATGTGCTGCACTACCTGTGAAATACGGCCCCCAGCTGCATTGTAGGTAATGATGGGTGAGGATTATCAGAAGAAGAAATACTCATAGGGTGTATTTTAGAATTTAACAATCCAGGCTGAGAAATGTTGCAGTGCAACTCATAATAAAAAAAAGACTTCAGGTTCAGATTCTCTACTGGTAAACTGAGAAAACTGATGACAGTGTCTGTGAGAATCCAACTGATGGTGGAGGCACAGAAACCTATCGTATGTATAGGGAAGTTTGATACCCATAATGGAGCCATTGTGACAACAAAATGAGGAAAATCAGCAGGGAACGAGCCTAATCCGCAAGTACTAAGAGCTCAGTAGCTTCATCACTCCTTTCAGTTCATTGGATATAAAGGTTTTCCATGTGCTGCAAGCAAGTCTGAAGAGCCAGACAATTTTTCTTTAGTCAAGAATTTGGCATTTTTCTTTGACCCAACGGCGGACAGATGCAGCTAACGAATAAAACAAAAAGAAAAAAAAAAGAAGGCAATTCTGCTGCAGATTTTGATGTTTAATCAAATACCTATACAATTAATCCAGGCTGAGAAAAGTAGAATATTTCAGAGAAAATCCACTTGGCCTTGTTTTGCACTGGAGTAGAATCCTGCGATTGAGGCCGCGTCCCTGATCGTTGCGCCCAGGGAGAGACGCGCGCAGCTGGGTCATGTCCCCTGATTTCCCCGTGCCCTGCAGTCCTGAGCAGCACCAGCCCCCTGATCCCTTCCCGGGAGAAATTAACAAACACTTTGACAAGTCTAAACAGAAACATGCAACTCTGTGCTTCACTCATGCTTTACCCAAGTACCTATCAATAAAACCAAAAAACAGATTTTTTTCACCTAAACTACTGATACATTTTGAATTACTTTAGGAGAGTAGATTCAAGTTTAAAATCTACAGTTTGGGAATATGAAATGAGGGAATAAGGAGGACAAATCTTGGCTAGTGATCCAATTTGCATCTCTTCTCTGATTTTATTCAGATTACCTACGAACGTCTAGAACGTTGTCATTTGTGCCGCAGCAGGAAAGACATCTAAAGACAATAAAGTACTTTTATTTCCTGTTGCTGAACCCTGCCTCTAATCACTATTTGATTGACAGTAACCTTACAACTGAAAAGATTATCTAATAACTGACATTTTAATTCTTTGGTTTTAGTTTTTCACTTGTGTTATACTTTCTTATATACATATAATTTTATTTTACATCTAATTCTTTTAAGTTATTTTTTGTTCTTCAGAAATCTTCCAAATATTTTCAAAATAATCACGTACTGAAGTTATTTTAACCTGACATTATTTACGTTTTCATTTTAAACTGATTTTTTCGCTTACAAGAAAGCAAAACCAACAAATTTCTCCGAAGCAAAACACCTCTTCACAACATTGCATCATCTTTCTCTCACTTCACAATTAGAAACTACATGTAGCAGGGACAGTGGTTTGCAGAAGTAAGCAACTTTTTATTCATCTAAGGCAAAAATTCATTGTTTTCCACCTTCAGACAGACGGAAACTATGTAGACGGGCTCGCAAACACACACCACATACACACAGAACAATACGCAGCCTTTTCATGCCAGCAGATGACAGAGTGCATTGAGAAAACGCCAAAATGCTGAGTATTGTGGGAGAGAGTGTGCACGCCTGAAAAATCTCCTATGTCAGACTGCAGAGCTGGCAGAAACGGCGAGCTTCGCTGAGGACTCACACACACACACAAACACCCCGACAGACAGACACACACACACCTAGGCAGAAAGTGTGGTGCAAAAACAGAAGGATGGCTGCATTGTGTAACACAACAACATGAGCCTACTGTAGCGAGTCGGATGCACAGGCAAGCTGTTGGATCAGAGAGAGGGAGGAAACGTGGACATAAGGTATGAAGAGAAGGAGACGGACCGGAAAAGGATGGAGAAGAAATATCTAGTTCAATAACTGCATCTCTCGCGATTCCAACCTTTCCTGCATTTCTATGATCTAAAATCTATCTCTAGGGTTTTTCTCTCAAATTATAAATGTACCAATAACTGTATGTGGTCTGTCTAACAACTACTTTTAGGTGCCTGAAGAGCTGCTGCACCAGCTATTTTTGCCCAATAACATTTAATCAACCGGGATGTCTTTAAAAAAAATAAAAAAATAAAAAAACTGCGGTGATGCCATTCTCTCAAAGTCAGAAGCCTCTTGTAAATATGCATGAGGAGTTGTTTGGAGTTGGGGATGTGACGCAAACACTGGCCACTGCAGTTTTTCATAAGTCTCAAAGGTTTCTTTAAAAACGCAGCCATAAGAAAATTTCCAAAATCTTAAAAGAAAAAAAAAAGTTTCTCCAAAACAAATCAAAGCTTTATTGATTTACTGTGAGATTCGGGTATGTTTCTTAAATTATGCTCATAAAATATGTTTAAAATTTCATTTCAGTTTAATAAATATAACTATAAATATCTGTAACTTATACCAAACATTTTCTATGCAGTTCCAACTAAAGCTGCAGTATGCAACTTTTATTTTTTCAGTTTATCCGTCTCCAAGTATGCTGCCATGACATAGTAACAATTTTAACTATTTAAAACACTTTTTTAAAATAAAAGTTGCGTATTGTTGCTTTAAGACTTACTTGTAAATGAAAACTCTATCCTCAAATACTCAAAATAAAGCTTATGCAGAGTAAAAAGGGATGAAATTTTTGATGAAAGTTCTGTACAATTAGCTTATCAACAGCACCTTCCTGAATGCACCTTCATCCACATCACTACTGTCTTCCACACGGCTTATAACTCATTTTATACCTGATGGCTTTTGTTGTAATGCTTCCATACAGACTAGATTTATGGACTGTATTACAAAAAGCCCAGCCAACAGATTCTCCCAC
>NC_045688.1:3920005-4134154 GCF_003331165.1 Xiphophorus hellerii | reverse complement strand
CTGAGTCATGGATCTCTGTAACTCCTCCAAAGTCATTTCCATGCACTGCCTGTCAAAACCACACGTTCATTTTTTTTTCTTGTGAAACTCTGCCACATAAAATTTAATTATTTTAAAAGATAAACAAGTATGAACACCTTTACAAGGAACTGAATTACTGACTTTTTTGAGGTAACTCTGCAGTGACTCTATAGAGAACATTTAAGACAGCCAGAGGACCTCTTCAGTACTGAGCAGCAGGGCAGGATTATGTAAAATGTTCTACTGGTAGAGAGTAAATGAGAACAGCTGAGAACCTTTCAGGGCAAATCAACACAAACACACACACACACACACATGAAGACCAGGTTTCACTGCGATACAGGTGAAGCCCTGGTGGAGTGAGGAAACACCGGAGGGAACATTAAAGATTCAGCGAGTACAGCGAGGAGGCCACCCAGGTCATTGTATCCGCCTGCTTTCTCTCTTTGCTGCAGCAGCGTGCAGTTCTGTTAGTCTGCTTGTCATGGAGAAGGAAGAGAATCTACAGAGTCACGGTAATATCCATTCAGGAAGGTGTCGACCTTCGAGGGGGAACGTGTTGACACATGGCCACGTAACCTTGGCAACCGGCGATTGCTGCAGGCACAGATGAAGCGTGTTGTCGACACGAGCAATTATCCTGTTAGAGCCCTCCCCTGAATTATCAAACACAGACACAAAGTTACACAAGCCCCGAATATATGAGCAGACAAGAGGCTGAAACACTGGAAGAAACGCACCGCAGGATTATGGGCAGAAACTTTAGAGATGATACAGCAATAAAAAATAAAAAAAAAACACCTGCTAAATCTGGGGGGATCATGCTCTCACCTCGGTTTAACATCCCTCACCTTCTTTTCACCCTTTGAGCTCAATTTTCAAACCTCCATTTAACACACCGATGCCTTCCTCTTTTCCCTCCTCTTCCTCTGACCCCTTCTCTCCCTCGCCAAATCCCTCCATACCTCTCCATCCCCTCCTTCTCACTCAGTGTGAGTGCTAAGCGGGGGCCCAGTGGGTTTTCTAAGAGGGCTATGACACACTCCAGCAGGGCACACACACACCCGCACACACACACACGCAGTTGGAATGTGAGGCAGACAGAAAAATAAAAGCATGCTGTGCAGCCACACAAACACCACACACATATACAGAGGCTGGATGTGGGGAAGGGATGTATAGCTACTGATGCTAGGCATACATTTGAATCACTTCAACCTTTTCATATTTTGTCACTTCATAACTATAAGCTTTAATGTATGATATGAGGATTTCAATTGTCGGATAAACAAAAAGTAGTTCATAATTGTGGAGCAGTACTGTGAGAAAGTATTTTCCTCCTACAATTATTCAGTTTTTAACATAGTTAAATGTTTCAGTATAGTTTTATTTTTCTTAATTGATAAGCTGAAGATAACCTGATTGAAAACCAATGCACCTTTCATGATTACTGCCCAACTTGTAGCATGAAGAAATCCTTTACATGGAACCTTAAGGACTTCATTGATCCACAAAGAAACCATCATGCACAATGATAAAGAAAAACTTTGGAGAAATTTCTAGGAAGTTAATCTTCCTAAAAATTATCAGCCTATGAAATTACTCCAAGAATGCACAAACTACTAATTCATGAACTCATAAAACAATGATGAACAGCAAATCACTGCAGACCTCACATGATTCAATAATGAGGAGCGATCTAAAAATGTACAAATACTTCTTCCCAGCACCGTATGTGGCAAACAATTTGGACTACATATAACCATTAATGCAAAATCTCCATGGTGAAACTGGGCGGTGGCAGCAGACTAAGCAGGGACAGGAAATGTATTTAAATTTTGTATCATCTGTGTTCCACCACACAATTATTCACTACTTTGTTCCTGACTACAGAACTGCATTAAAATACATTAAAATTAGTGGTTTTGATGTGACAAAATGAGAAGAAGTTCAGAAGATATCAATCGTTTTGCAAAGCAATGTAAAAGCTATTTTGGATGATTCATTCCTTTTGATTTAACCACTTATAGAAATCAGATGCTTTTCAGTTGATAACTTTTCTAGAGTCTGCATGATGGATCGAAAGTTAGAGTTGTGCAATAATTTGCTAATTTCTGGTTTTAATAAGCCAAACAAATGTATGGAGGATGCTGTTTAAACCGTAAAGTGGCTTTTGACAGGCTGTTCATATCAGACAAAACACTTCACACTTCTAAGTCCAGGAAGATTCATCAAACAGACCAGAACCCGCTGCCATTGGGCCATGTTCTGCTGGGAGATGCTGTGACTTTCCCCCCCAAGGTGTTTGCTCTGTCATTATTAAGCTTGGTATTCATGTCAGGACTGCTATTTTGAAAATGCATGACGCACTCTGCCCCTGAATACCAAGGACGTAGGTGTTGGCAGCCACAAGGGACAATGCAGTTAGCTGCTTTGTTTTTACCCTTGATGAAAGTACAGAACATGAGTTAAGAGAAGAGGGATGGATCCTGAATGTTTTTATCACATTCCAAGTGAAAATCTGTTCCAGATATCTACTAAACGGATCTATTATGCAACATCAGCAGGCTATTAATAGGTCAATTTAAGCATAAATAGCATAAAGGGATTAAAAATAGACAGCATGAAGTGACAAACTATCAGAACAATCAGAATTAGTTTTTAGTTGTGAGGTGAGGCCACAAAAATGAATTTAATTCACTTGTATTTGTATGCAGCAATTAAATGAATACATGGAATAACAGGTTTCATTTTTATAGACAGATATACTGTATATATAAAGAAAATCTGCAGCAAATCATTTTCAAAATTAGCACATTTTAGTTTGCCTGGATTATATTGTGCATAAAGGAATATGAAAATGTTACTGACACTAGAAGTAAAATATGGTGGAGTTTTCATCAACGTTACAATGAGAAACAGAAATCGCACACTTTTGATCCAGAGGTGTTTCTTACGCAGTTTATCTAATTTAGTGTTTCAATTCAAAATGTAAAACTCATTTATAGATTTGTGGTATACAGGGAAATATATTTAATGTGCTTATTTCAATGAACTTAGAATATAGCATATGCTTTTTACTTTTAATGCATAAATGTGATTAATCCATACAAAATAATAGAAGGTTTAGTGGAAGGAAAATCTGAAGTAAAAAAAAAAAGGTGCATAAGCAACAGGGATAACAGCAGCCTGGTCAGTTTCTCAAAGCAGCTTCCAAGAACCACAGTATATGTCCACATCTAGGACTGCAACAGCTCAAATCCGTGAGTTAAGCCACTCCTCAACCCATGATAACATCAGGAGCATCTTACCTGGACTGAGGAGAAAATGATTGGATTGTTATTAATTATCCTCTTTTTAGATGCAAGTTAGAAATTCACGTCCTGCAATCTGGAGGAAGAGTGGAAAAGAAACAAAATCCAACTTGTTTGAGGTCCAGTGAAGCTTCAACAATCAGTGATGATTTATTTAGGGAGTCATCCAGCAGCACATTTGTATAACACTTCATGCCTCTCTCAGCTGATGAGCTTGATGAAGATGTTGATTTCATTTTCCAGCGGGACTTGTCACCTACCCACCGCCTAAAACACCAATATCCGCTTTAATAGCCATGTTATCTGTCATCATTCAGGGTGGTTGTGGTGTTTTATTTACCTTTTCCCTGCTGTTTCTCCTTCCTGTTTCAGCTGGTCGACTATAAGAGGGCACTGCCCTGCTGGCTGCAGATACGCACGTCGCTCATCAAGCCTGCTGGATGTGTTGAGCTGCCATATGGTCCTCCTTCGACAGACTGTCAACAGTGGAATGGTAATTTGCTTGCTAAAACTTCCCTTGTGCTTCCTCTGTGTTCACAGACTAACTATAGGCACTGCTGCATGTCTAACACAACTTGAGCAATTAGGTGGTCCTAGTGCAAAAGCACTGAGTGGTCGATATGACTAGAAAAGTGCACTAATTTCAATCTGAAACAAATTACTTTTACCGATTATTTTCCATACCAACTTTCATGATTAACTCCCAACCAACTAACTAACCAACCAACCTAGAGTTATCAATCTAGTCAACATTTCTCAGACTACCTGAAAATCAACATCATTACTGTTACATAACTTCTTGTTAACTTGGGTTTTATCTCTTGTAGAGTTTCCATAAAACTCAAAACAAACAATGAAGCTCTAAGAAACTACAAATATACCTCAGCTGAGGTTGTTTATGATTCAATAATAAAAACGGGCAGAAATTATATCCATAGGAGAGTTACAAGGAAAAAGCCCAAAGGCAAAATCCTTCCCTTTGGGTCAGAAAAAAGACAGCAACTGGTTGAAACTAAACCTCACGATTGTATTGTCAAGAGGAAAATGAAAGACACCACAACTAATCATGCAGACAATCAACATGAGCTTCTTTAACATTTCAGCTGAGCCACAGGTGGATAACCTGCCTGCCATGCTCTGATGTTGCAGTAATTTATACAAAATGAGCCCTGACCAAATACTGTGATATTCCTGCACTCATTTTAAATGCAATTCTCTAATACTTTGAGTAAATTAATTAGATTTTTATTAGCATGTTTTTAAAATATACGAATTAATATATATTTTTTCTTTTCAAGTAAATTTATTCTAGCACCACATTACTTTCTTTTTCAGACTTTTATTGTCGCTGTAATGTTTTAGAGATAGGCAGCCAGCATCCTATTTAATAATATGATAACATTAACCTGTTTTTAAAACACAAGTTAATTGAATATTAAAGTAAAAAAAGTGAGGTTTTTGTTCCCCATAATACAATTTAAATGATTAAACATACGTACTGTACTTTCTTGCTAAATTTACCATAACTACAGCGTGTTATTCTTACTTTTATTTTTTTCTCAACTTTATGTGAATCTGCATGCTTTGACTTGCGGCTGGTACACATGAATTTCCCCTTTGTGGGACAATACAGTTTATTTTGATTCTATATTATTTGTGAAATTGTTGAACCAGCAGTGTCAGTGTCAGGACCACAGCAATGAAATATCTGAATTATGAGTGAGTGAGTATTTCTCTGTGGCGTCTGCCGATATCTCAAAAATAATCAATGAAATGGTTAGATTTTATGCAGGATGTTTTTTTTATGGAGAAATAGATAATGGACGATAAATGAATACAGAGGGGGAACTCAAAAAATAAAAATAATTTCCATACTCTATTCTTTTCCCCCCTTAGCCTACTTATCCAGGATTGAAAAAGACAAAAATTCAATAGACTATTACTTTGGTATTACTTTCCATTTCAAGAAAAGGGAAATGGAGGAAAGTGGAGCTCTCAGCCTGGGACTGAAACAAAGAACACCGGTGTCTGTTTCTGGGCCGTTTGGGGGAATTCCTCAAAACAACGATTCAAATCGGTAACATGGAGGGAAAAAACAACCTTCCAACGACACATTCACAGAGTAGAAGCCGACTGTCCTGTTGGCTTGTCAATGTTTCCTGTGTGGTCCGTTTAAAGGGTTAAAACCCAAAGTGAACTGAATTGTAAGAAGTTGGTTTCCAAGGGAAACTGTTCGCACCGTTCCAGCTGAGGCGGGACAAACCAACTGCGTCACACAGAGAGAGTAGGGGTGTTCAGACTCAAATACGGAATAAACTCACACTCTGGCGCGTAATAATCACCTGAAATCAAATTTTTACGCTGATAAAAGTATTCATAGAGCAACTGTAAGAGTTATTAGAGACGTGAAGCAGTTAAGAGGAGTTACTGTGAGCATCATTTGTGGCGTCGACCCCTCCGGTGTTACCAGAGTGCCGGGTTTCCTGCCAAGTCGGTTTGAAAAGAGCAGACAAAGGCTTTGAGCTCAGGACGCCCCTCTCTGCCTCTCACTCACAAAGCCAACCTAAACTCCCGTCTTTTCCGCTTTTCCCCCCCACTCTGTCATGGAGCTGCCCCGTAACCAGCAGCGCTAAACCTGCCGCTTCAGCGCTTACTTCCTCCTTCTGAAATGTACGACCGTCTGGATCCCCGCTCGGCCGCCGGAGGAAGGCTTTTTGTGGGTATAATACGAGGAAGCGTCGTCTGAGAGAAGAGGGAGAGGGGGGAAGGATTGACGCTTTTTCCTCCTCTCCTCCTCCTTCTGCCCCTTCTTCCTGCTCCTTTTTGGCGGATAGCGGGGTTCAAGCAGGAATTAACGCTTTTCTTTGCTTTTTTTACTTTTAACAATATCTATTTGAATCCTGCTGCGCAACCAGACCGGATCACGTGGCTCCAGAGAGAGTTGGATCGATCTTGCACAGTTCAGAGTGAGAGTAGGAGTAAAATAAACGAGCAGCACACAACTCCTGCTTTCTACTTCTTTTTTTTTTTTTTTTTTAAAACAACAGGGACTGTTGTTACTTTTGCATAATTTCAAGTGCAGAAGGGGGTTCTTTTTTTCAGCCTTGGAGGTGTGGAGTATTGATTCTTATATGTCTGGGTTTTGAAAAACAATGGAGACGCACATTTCGTGCCTCTTCCCAGAAATTTTGGCCATGATTTTCAGCTACCTGGATGTGAGGGACAAAGGCAGGGTGGCCCAAGTGTGCATCGCTTGGAGGGATGCATCCTACCACAAGTCGGTGTGGAGGGGGGTGGAAGCCAAGCTTCACCTCCGCCGGGCAAATCCTTCCTTATTCCCCAGCCTACAGGCCAGGGGGATCCGGAGAGTCCAGATCTTGTCCCTGCGCCGCAGCCTGAGCTATGTCATCCAGGGGATGCCGAACATAGAGTCCCTCAACCTGTCTGGCTGCTACAACCTAACAGATAACGGACTGGGCCACGCGTTTGTGCAGGAGATCCCCTCTCTAAGGGTTCTGAACCTAAGTCTCTGCAAGCAGATCACAGACTCCAGTCTAGGTAGGATCGCCCAGTACCTGAAGAACCTGGAGGTGCTGGAGCTCGGTGGCTGCAGCAACATCACAAACACCGGGCTCCTGTTGATAGCCTGGGGGCTCCACAGACTTAAGAGCCTCAATCTGAGGTCCTGCAGGCATGTCTCAGATGTAGGGATCGGACATTTGGCAGGCATGACCCGGAGTGCGGCGGAGGGCTGCTTGAACCTGGAGTACCTGACCCTCCAAGACTGTCAGAAGCTGACAGACCTGTCACTCAAGCATATCTCCAAGGGGCTTACCAAGCTGCGGGTTTTGAATCTAAGCTTCTGTGGGGGGATCTCGGACGCGGGGATGATCCACCTGTCTCACATGACCTCCCTGTGGAGCCTCAACCTGCGCTCCTGTGACAACATCAGTGACACGGGAACTATGCACCTTGCGATGGGCACCCTTCGGCTCTCCGGGCTGGACGTCTCCTTCTGCGACAAGATTGGGGACCAGACCCTGGCGTACATTGCTCAGGGACTGTACCAGCTCAAGTCCTTGTCCCTGTGCTCCTGCCACATCTCCGATGACGGGATAAACCGGATGGTGAGGCAGATGCACGAGCTGAGGACCCTGAACATTGGACAGTGTGTGCGCATCACAGACAAAGGGCTGGAGCTCATAGCCGACCACCTGACCCAGCTGGTGGGCATCGACCTGTATGGATGTACCAAGATCACCAAGAGGGGACTGGAGCGAATCACGCAGCTCCCCTGCCTTAAAGTGTTGAACCTGGGACTCTGGCAGATGACGGAGAGTGAGAAAGTGAGGTGATTGGGAGTGTTTTTGTGTGTGTGTGTGTGTTTCTTTTTTGGATGGGAAGGGGTCACAAGGAGCAGGAGGAGTCAGGGTGAAAAGCTCAGCTGGCTTTCTTTTATTTAAAAAGAGAAAACCCTCCCTGCATCCTCACCTTGTACCAGAGGTGTAAGGTGAGCCTCTTCCATTTGACCTGCCTCTTCTTTTCAGCTGTTTAACTTTTCATTCTGTTGGCCCCGCAGCATCTAGACTCATATCTTAAATACAAGACTTCCTGGAAACCCTCTAACAAATCCGAGTTTTAATATCTCAAGAAATATCTGACCCAAACTGCAGTAACTTAGCTTGTTTTTCAAGCAACTTATAATTTCCTTCTTACAAAAAACTTTGATTCTTGACACTTGCATCCATCCAAAATCCTTTCTTTTATATTCAAAGCAAAGACAGGTTGTTGAAACTTATGAATGAGATTTATTTTTACTACGAGTTCAGATTTGACGACTAATCGCCGCTACAGCCATCACGCCTAGTAAATGTTTGGCTACCTCGTATGTGGTTGTTTTTTAAGGGACGTATACAGTTCAAAAAGAAGGAAAGCTGAGAAATGAGACTGGTAGAAAATGTGCCTAAAGGGACTGTCTGCCCCCTCCCCCATCCCTCCTGTCCTCTCTCCCTTCTTTCATGAGCAGAGCCAAGAAAGAGAAAGGAGACCAGTACATAATCTGACTACCTTTGTTAATTTAACCCCATAAACAGCACCACTTTCTGTGGAGTTTAGTCTGATTAGAAGCCCACATCAGTTCACAAAAGAAAAATCCAAATCAAACATCACAAAAGGTTTCTCGTGTGCTTGCTTCATTCTTTAAAAGGATAAAGTCCAACTTTAATGTTCTTTTTTGGCAGGATTCAGAGCATGCCCCCTGGCAAAAATACCTGTAATTGTTTTGCTATGACTAGCCTTGGGTCGGTAGCACTTTGAATTTTTACTTATCTTATAAGGAAAATATTTTAAACTGATATGTAAACACTGCTTTCATTCAAAAAAGTAAAGCAACAAATATTCTTATTGCTGCAAAATAATTAACAGTGACTGGTTTTGATACATAGAAAAAGCAAAAATAGAGATGCATCTTGATCCGTGGGTCAAATATAGAATATACTTTTTGGTCTGTAAATGTATCAGCGAAACAGTAGGTACTTTGATGCACTTTTTAATTTAACAAAACTTACATTCAAATTAGAGATATGTGTTTGATGCATACATAAAGATAATCTGGTCATCCTGTAGTTTTTTTCCGTTTCTGCTGGACTCGACTATGCTCAATAATCAGAAGCTGCACTATATTTTTTGCTGTTTTATGTGAAAACATCAGAATCGGCAGGTCAGGCCACAAAAGAGAAATTGGGGTCGGCCAGTTAAGGCCTAATTGCTGCACCTTTGGAGGAGATGTCTGCTGAAATGAGTCATTTTCATGAGAGGTTCTACTGCAGTTTTCACGCCATCAGAGTTTTTCACAACCAGAAATATCTAATACAGTTGTTTTCATAAGCCAAATAAAATAATAGGTTGGAAAAACATTGGAATTTGTAGATTTTTTTTTTTTTCTTTCCCAGAAATTGGTATTGGCTGGTAAAAGCCAGATTGATGCATCTCTATAATAAGGGTCTTTTGGCACTTCTTTAGTTCCCACAGCATTATGGTCTGCGTATTTCCGAAAAGCCAACTGTGTCTTTCTGATAAACAAGGTGAATATTGTAGAAGCTTTTTTTTTTTTTCAGCTAGCTGACTGGCGGTGTGCAGCAACAAGTGATGTAGGGGTAGCGCTGCGTTACTCTATCCTCCACGCAGCCAGATTTATTCAAAAGGTGTTGAAACCAGAGAAAAGAAAAGATTGGATGTAACATTTTAATGATTTCAAAGCTGCAAGATCTTGGTATATCTTAATAATAACCGGACCATGCCTACTTATGACACGAACAAGAAAAAGGTATAATAACAGTGATATTACACCTTGTAGGTCCTGTTGAGCTGTAGGTATTTTTGTAAGGCATGCTGGTGGAGATGAGTGTTCAGAGTACTTCAAATTGAAGTGATTTCTATGTCTTACCCTTTATTAATCGTAACAAATCAGGGTTTGTCTTGTGCTCTTATTTTCCCACATTAGTACAGATGCATTCATATTCATGTTGCCCTTACCGGTGCACAGCTTTCCCTCCCCCCGCACCCCTATTTGTACCCTCTTCTTCATCTCTCTGAATAAAAATACCCTCCGAATCAATTATGAGACATGCTTAGAATAAATAGCAATCGATTCCCCCCCCCCCCCCCCCCCCTTCCTCGCTCCCTCGAGTTTTGGGTTGCAACGAGCAGAATATACATCTTTCTTTTCCCCTTTTCTCATCTCACCGTCCTTCCTTTAAAAAAAATTACACATGCAGATTTAGACTGTACACACATGCACACGCGCACACTGAGGCCAGTGTGTGCGCATTTTTAATGTAATGCAATGACCTGCAAGAAAATGAATATAAACGGATGTGCGTCCTGCTGAAGAAGCTGTGTGTGTGCGTGTGTGTGTCTTTGACAATAAAGAGATGTACTGTATATTATGTGTTTGTAAAGAAAAAGAATGCAGAATCCCAAATTAAATTGTTTTATATTCTTACGGTTAAAAACAATTAAAGATATTTATATAATGAACGAAGCAGCGGTGTGGATTATTTGTGTGTTGTTTTAAATTCCTCCCCAATGAGCTCTAGTGCACTTCTTCAGAACAATGTGGCCTTTTATTATTTTAATACACGACTCCAAATAGCTGCCCACATATTTAGGACCATTGTCCTGCTTATCAAAAGGGCTTGAATGAAACAAACAAAACAAAAAATCTCATTTGTTGTTTTATTATTTATGAGGAGGCTCAAAATGGATGCTTGCCGTCTTGATTTGGCTGCAGCGCCTGTGTAATTAATTATCACCATGGCGTTTATTATAGCAAACTGTTCTGCCTTGCTGATTTTTTTTAATCATCAAAGTCTCCTAGTCATCTTCAGATGCAACCAGAATGTGCAAAGTTAGGGGAGAAAAAGATGATGAGATTCACATCACTGATTATTTCGGTTTAATTTAATAAATTTTTATGAAGGTTTTTTACCTTAAAGGGCTTTTTTTTTTTTTTTTTGCTTTGCTTAAATTATTTGAGCTGTCTCTTTGCAGAAACATGTAAGTTTCCTCTTACTGCTTTCCATCAGGAGGTGTCCTGTGTGTGAAGTGACACACACCACACATGCACAGGGTTTGCCAGGCCTGCTCAGTAACCATTGTCTACTTTTAGAAGTTAGCGACAGGTTTCGGTGTTTTTTTTTTCCCCTCCTTTTTTTCCCTCCTCTTGTTCAGTCACGCATACCAGATCCCAGACCAGGCAGGGGACCCAACCAGCACCATCACACATCCCCCCTCCTCACACACACACACGCACACGCACGCACGCCCACACACACACACACACACACACACATACACACACGCTCTTCCTTTTAGCATTCCACACCATCATTCAAAGCATTTAAGCATTCTCTCCCTCCTGACTCTCCGTCCATGGGGATTTGAGGATAAAGGCCAACAAGAGGGATTGTTGACCAGTGAGACACACATAAAATGTCAGTGTTTGCTGTTTTTTAAGTTCCTGTTTAGCTGGGCTTTGGTATTGTGCAATAGCAGTGCAACAAAGTTGCCTGACATTCTGAAACGTTTGCTGAAACCTTTGGGGGGGAATATTTTGTTCTTATGGAAAGAAATGTCACACGTTTAGCCATAGTTCTGAGATACATAAATATGAAATAGTAAAATCGGATAATAAAAATTTCAGCGCCGTCTGAAAGTTCTGTCAGGTTAAAACGACGATGCTAATTGGATTTTCTGTGATGAGCCAAAACAAAGAAGCACATAATTGTGAAGAGGAAGCAAAGTGATGCACACTTTTCAAGAAGTATACCATGCAATTGGACTGTGATACCTAAATACAATCTGTACCTTCAGAAGTCACTTTAATGGGAAATATAACTCAGCTGTGTGAAAGATAATGCCAGAATAAATAACATAAAAGGGCGTCAATACTTCCACCAGGAGCTAGTTCACTGTGCTTTATGGTGATTGTTACAGCCGTACTCTAATTATTGGCAGGACTCATCTTAATAGCGCTGCTCTGACCCTGTAACAGACTCCCTATGACTGGGACAGGACTGGTTTTTGTAGTTATATCTGTAGTTATATTAGAAGCAGTGGTTCTTTTCCCCCTTGTTTCCACAACAGCAATAAACTTTCAAAGGTTTTTCCTTATAATGACTACTCAAAAGTACATGAAAGGCTTGTGCTTCAATGCAGTTCACAGTTTACAATCCAGGCCGCAGAAGAACAAACTAGCGAGGATACAGCTGCAATCCATTCATTAGATGAACAGCAAGCAGGGAGGTATACGAGATAAACCGACTGGTTCCTATCATGTGACATTTGGTGTGCAGACCCTCTCCCGATGGATACAGGAGACAGGGAGGTCATGTCACGTATTGCTGCAGAAAAGCTTCAGCAGGATGAAATGTAGACTTACAAAGATACAATCGACTGCATTCAAATGATAATGGGATACTTTATTTATCCCGCAGGGAGAATCCCTCTTTGTGTGAGCTACCCTCCTCAAAGAGGTCAGAGGTCGGGGATCAGCTCCAGAGCACCTCCGCTGGAGCTGCTGGGGGAGTTGGTGACTTGCTCAAGGACACGTCAGCAGGGAGGAAGGTTGCCAGGGTTTACTGTTGTCTAGTTTGTGAGTCATGTGCATGCAGTGCAGGCCATCTTTAGGACAGATTTTATTTTAACATAAAATCGAATTGCTATTGAAGCTGCTACATTTGCATCTAGGATAGAGACAGTAAATTCAGCCCAGGATTTTTGCAGAATTGATCATTATTGCAAATACTGGGTATATTTTGAATTGTTTTTTAAAGAGCTACCAGTCTTTCCATTGCTAGAAAAATATCACTATCGGGCACCAGAAGCTAAATTGTTGCTCCCTTGTAAAGTGCAAGATATATTACAATCACTCGGCTATATCTGATAAGTAAAACTAAATATTGCAAGTAAATCAAAAAATGTTTCTGAAGTAGTGTAAATTTTTACTTCCCAAGAAAGTCTTGCACAAAAACTGCTAAACCTTTCCACATTTTTTCTTGGTTCCTTATAAGTGGGGGAGGAAAAATCTAAGACAATAAGTGAGAAAAGGCTGCAATAGGCACTTTCCACACATTGTGGTTTTAGCTGGTATTCATCTGCTATACCTAAAATAAGCAACAACTGAATGGACTTACTTTTCCTTAAATTAACACAAAGATTTGAAATTCAATGTAAAACATTTAAAACGCCTGTGTTTAATTTAATCTCCGTGTAAAAAACAAAAAAACAACTAACATGTTAAAATGCTGTATTAATATTCTGTAGTGATTGTTTCTTGTCATGAAAATCGGTTTGAAATCCAGCATTTAAAAGCAACTTGTTTATTACACACACAGTCATAAAAACAACAGTCATTAAGATTCACCAGGAAATAATAAGCAAAGCAAATGGTTCTACTTTTTACTGTTAGGGTTGTGTGTCATGGTTATGATCTAGTTTTCAGTTTCAAACAACCTTCAGTGTCTGATGAACTGTAGCGACGAGGAACTTATAGTAGAATAACCTAAACATAATGAGTTTCCTTTAAAAACACAGGCTGAACTGGCTCAGTCCCACAAAGTCCAGTCTACTCTAATTAGATCACTTACTCTTAATTACTCTTTCAGCTCCTGCAAATAATGCAAACTTTTCTACACCAGCCCAGATGTGAACATTTCCTAAAACTTTACAACTAAAACATTTAGCATTTTTAAATTAGCAAAACTTTAGAAGGCATTTGGTACATGATAAGAGTGGTGGAGATAGAATAGCCTAAATAGTGAAGCTGCAGATTTTGGTCACAACAGAACATTTACAGCCATTATAGATACTCAATTAAACTATTTCTTTAACTTCTCTGTGATATCTTGACTGTCCTAGACGGAGAATGGGGGAGCATGCCATATATCTCCTGCCACCATCATGGTGTTCTTAAGAGTGATGTGCAGTTTTAGTTTTTAATCACAAATAATGTTTTGCATACAAGCACAAGGTTCTCTAATTTCACACTTTTGCTTTCTCCCCTCTGATGAGGGGCTTCTTTGGAAATTGTGTTTCTTCTTGCCACTCGTCTATAAATGTCAGACTTTGCTCTTGATGTCTGCAGCTCCTCCAGAGTAAAAACAAGTCTCTTTAGCTGCTTCTCTTATCAAAGCTCTAATTTCACAGCTGGTTTATTCTTTTACAACCTGACCCTGCTTTGTACTTCTCTTTATTAGGTGATTTCTGAAGGCAACTGGTTGCTCTGGATTTATTAGGGGTATCAGAGTACAGTAGGATAAATACAAAATCGGGAATGCTTCCACTTTATAGTTATACAATACTTTGTGTAAGCCTGTCACACAAAATCTGAACAACATACACAAGCATTTGGAATTCATTGATACTTTTTCTAAAACGCTGGACGATGGATTTGTGATTGGCAGCTAGAAGTCTGCACAATGTCCAGTCTGACAGCTTCATTTTTCCCACAGCTGGTGGGCAGCGTCTGGAAAATTTCAAGGCTGCAACACATGAAAGTACAGTCCATGCAAATGTTATCTTAAAAATGCCAGTGCTTTACTTTTTAACCCTGCTTTATGTGTTTTTGAGCTAAACTGCTCCAGTCAGCTGTACAGAGAAGACCGGAGTCATTTTCACCAATTTTATAACTCTTACGGTGTTTACAGGCTGATAAGACTAAAATCTACTCTTCTTTCTTAGCTCTACCACTATACTGAGTATTATCCCAGATGACAAAGCAATACACTATCAGCATTTAGTACAGGTTGAAAGTGTTTACATACTTTGTATAGAAAGACAAATTAGCTTTTTTCCCTCCTTTTTTACAGTAAATCATGTTAAACTTTTTCCGTTTCAGGTCAGTCACGACAACAACATTATTTCTATTTGCAAAATGCAAAAATAATTACGATTGTTCATTACTGTTTTTTCCCCAGAGTCCATTTTTACATAACACTGATTACAATTCTTTAAGCAATTTGGAAAAGCCCAGATGATGATATGATGGCTTTGTGAGCTTCTGATTGGTTAGTTGCTAACATCTGACTTAACTGAAGGCAGATCTGTGGATTCATTTTAAGGTAAAACCTCAAACTAACTGCTTATTGTGTGGCATGTAAAAATCAAAAGAAATCAATAAAGATATAAAGAAGAAAACTGTGCACCTCCACAAGTCTGGTCCATCCTTAGGAGCAATTGCAAGATACCTGAAGGTCCCACATTCATCTGTCCAAACAATCATATGCAAACATGACGAGCCATTGTACTGTTAAGGATGGAGATTGTTCTGTGACCCAAAGATGAGCATGTTTCAAAATGTGTCCCAGTAATTTCTCCAAGCACAAGACAAACAGTTTACAAATGCCTTCAGGGACAAACATCCTAACATTTGGAGATATTGTAAAACGTAACTTGAAGTGTTTGGCTATAATGAGCATAATTGCACTTAGTGGAAAAAAGGAGAGGCTTAAGTACAGAAATGGTAGCATCATGTTTTCGTTTTGCTGCAGAAGAATACTTGAAATATTGAAACATCTCAAGATATCGGCCGGTAAGTTGAAGCTTGGACACAAATGGGTCTTCCAAATGGACAGTGACCCAAAGGAGAGTTAGTTATGAAGTCATTTAAGGACAACAAAGTTGTATTTTGGGGTGGGCATCACAAAGTTCTGATCTCAGCCTTATAGAAGCGGGAAAAGCTGAAAAGGTTTACAAACTGGATTCAGTCACACCAGTTCTGTCTGGAGGAATGGGACAAAATTCTAACAAGCGATTGTGAGGAGAGAATACTTGACACCTGTCATGTGGTTTCATGTACCAGATAAGTAATTTTTTACAATTATTTTTGTTTTTTCATTATATGACATGTACTGAATATAAATTATTTTGGTAATTGTAATTGAAATGTTCATTAAAAGCAAACAGTGAGAAAAGTTTATGCCTTTATATAGTTTATGTAAATATCTAGTCTTACCTCTGCCTGTTAACATACTTACACATTTCTCTCCAATCATAAAATAAACCAATCTTTGACCTGTGTCTTTCTTTGGGTGCCATTTTCCTTCCACACCTGAAGGTCCCGATGTTCAAATAAGTGACAATTTCATTCAAAACCTTTGAGTCATCTGAATTAAATTGAGACACACATTCCTGCTGTGTACATATATACATATACATACCCCCCCCCCCCCATATATATATATATATATATAGATCCCTGGCAAAACCTTTTTATTTTATAACAACTGCCATAGCCTTTAAACTTTGGTTTGCGTGAATGTAAGCGTTCATCCTGCAAGTTGTAAAAGTTGAACTGTGACTCGTCACGTTGGGCTCAGAACATTATATCCTGTCAGCCAGAGAGGAACAGCAATATGTACGCATGTGACTGTGTTTTACTGCCGTCATTAAAGGAATAGTTCACCAATAAAAAAAGGAACTGGGGTTCTTCACAACAAAGCAGCAGTAGGTATTAGCAGCACACTGTTACTGCCTTCCCCCACATGCCTCTGTCTTCAGCTCCAACAACTCCCTGTCTGTTTCTCTTTTCTGCCACTCTGTCTGTCTTTCTGGTCCATATCAGACTTTCTCTGTCTGCTGCTCCGTTGCTTTTTCTTCCTTCCTAACTTCTCTTTTCCTTCCAGTCATCTCCACTTCTGCTCTTCTTTCTCTCTGTAACCTTGTTCACTCCCACATATTTCCTCCATCTCTCGCTTCGATTCTGACCTTGTTTGTTTCTTCTTTTTAACCGTCGTCCCAAAGATTATTCTTGGCGTTCAGCCTCCTTCTCCAGAGCCATTTCTACCCACTCTCCCTCCTTCCTCATTTCTGTGGCACCTGGTGTTGAGGTGTCGCTGAGGTACAGTAGACGGCTCTTTGAAGTCCCTGGGGCCCTCGGGGGTTGTGTACGTGTGCACCCTTGTGCGTCAGGAAACTTTTTTTTTTTCTTTACAGACAAGAACATTCGGCTTTGCTTTTGATTTAGGGAAACAGCATTCTTTGTAGGAAAGCATGTGAGACTGTGGGCTTGTACAAAGCTCATTACATTTGTTTCTTTTTTTTTCTCCTGGAGCAATTAGTATTACTAGCTGGTATGAGTAAACGGTCTAATGTGTAGCAGACACATTATTCCACAGGCTTTTACATAAGATCTCTAGAGTCAAACCTGCATGTCACAAACATGGCAGCTCATATTTGTCCTACTTATTTGTAACCAGGACATTCAAGATGCCTTTGACAACTTAAATCCTTAAACTTTGATTACAGACATTTTGCTATTTGAAAATCTCAAACTCAAAGCTAAAGCTGATCTTTTCCATGTTTATTCTTTCTAATCTACATGTTTAATAAACAGTGCTCTCCACAATTTGTGGTACCCTTGGTAAAGTTGTGTGGAAAAGTATCACATTTATAGCGTTTATGAAGATTTGGTGATACTGAAAGGACAATCATTAGTACAGTTCTTTAAATCTGAACTAATGGTTCTAGTTATTCTAAACTTCTATAAACTACTAAAGATCAGAACCTCAAAAAAAGCATAAAGCTCTGTTCTTACATCTATGAATCAAAATAGCTGTATGCTATAGAAATATCATACAACAACTGCACTAATCAATATTACATTAGAAGCTGCAGATGTAATTGTAACTTTTTTATTTTAAATAAAGGTAATTTGATCAGGAGGCACTTTTTATTAATCCATGAACATTGCACTTTGTAACTCTTCAGTCATAGCTATCAAACCAACTGTAGTTGATTAAGACTTTTCACTCCGACCTAAACCTTGTAGAGTACTGATATGCTTCAGTACTTGTTTCATAAATATGATCTGAATATGTAAAATCCTTCATGCAGAGCACAGATGAAGTTCCTTCTTTCAACCAGATACAGTCTGATCTGTATCGTTTTACTGAGATTTTATTGGTGCCTTAATTACATTTTTATGTTCTGTTCTTAGTGGTGAGCCACCATGAAGACTCCAAGGCATTTTGCATGTGAAACCTGCAGTCATCATTAACTGATAGACCAAAACAATCTGGTCATCACAATATAGATTCTGGAAGTTCCCAAATGTCATTTCTTTTTCTTCAAAGTGATGCTGGCAAATAGTGTACACACTAAACTAGAAGTATTTCTGTGATTGAATTTTGAAATAAAAAAGTGGCGAGTGCAAGGCAAGGCAAGTGAGGAGGCCTTACATTTTGTAACCATGATAACGTATGTAAATTAAAGGGAAATCAATGACTAAAAAAACGAGTTAAAAATCAAGAGAAGGAGTGTTTTAACTTACTAGGTCTGGGGCTGACAGGAGCTATGCCAGCAGGGGGGCGAGGCGATGGGGAGAGGGTGGAGGGGAAGCACCTCTGTCCTAAAGTTTGCTATAGTCAGCACCAAACCTACAGAGGGGGAAAAAAGAGAAGGCATGTCAGAGAAAGAAAATGTCAGAAAACCAGTGAAATGTGTTAAAAAAGGAGTGCAAAAGAACAGAGAGGGAAAAAATGATGATGGTGAGAAAGAGAGGTAGAGTGAGAGAGGAATTTGTGAGTCACTGTTTAACTGTGGGCTGCAAGAAGTCGGCTAGCCGTGTTAAAATACCGTCTGAGTGCGCACACCCACACACCAAAACTCTTCCATTAGAAAAAAAGGCCTAAACTTCAACAATAGCTGGCAGACGAATACAGAGTATTTATGCAACAACCTATGCCTCTCTCATACCTTGCTGCCCAGCAGGACAAGCTAATTATCTTCAGTTGGATATTTTAGGCAAACACACACATGCACACACTTCAGCTGCACATTTTCTGAGTGTAATGAGCAGTTTCTCAATGTAGGTGAAGAATTTAAAATGTCCGACTTCAACAACAAGGCATAGTAACACCAAAAATAACCAGTATTGGTCTTTGAAAAATCTTGTAGCTCATGAAGATTTCTGAGCACAGCCAACATGAATATTCCTCATCAGCTCGGTGTTATAATATTGCTTTCAGCACATAATTTATATTCTGAAAGCAAGTCAAAACAGATAGCTCAGATTAAGTCTATGGAGATGTTCTAGCAGTCAATATCTTACTTCAACTCTAAATAGTTTGATAATAAGAACGGTGCAACTGCCAATAAATATTGACCTTTTTACTAAATGGAATCCACAACTAGTTATAACAATAGATTATTTGAGAAACATTAGTTTTATATGTAAAGTACTAAAAATAAAGCAGGCTGTTTAGTTTTTGTTAATTTAAATAAAATGTCACACTGATCTTGCCATGTTTACGATGCAATGCATTCTGGGAAGATGATGCATTCTCTCAAACGGTGTGTGTTGACTTGAAGTTGCTTCATTGTCACTTTGCACATCCATTCATTATCTTCCCATTTGTTTTGATTTCATGTTAGCTCCTGCTAATGGTGTTAGCTCTATCTAATAAAATAAACAGTAGATCACAAGCTGATCATGTTTGTTTCAACAGAAAACTCATGAAAATGTTGATGCAGCATCATTTTTGAAGTAAAGAACTTTTATGTATCACAAAACAATTATTAGGTTAATAGGAAAATGTGCAACATATTTAGACTAGTGCTGGATCCCTTTAAAATAACTGAATACCAGAAAATTGACATCAATTTGTTGAGTGCAGTAAATGTTCTGCCATACTATTCTTATTTCTACAGAAAGAAAAATCTATTTTCGCTTTTTCTTGTCATATAAATCTGAGTTTTGTGAAAAGCAAAAAAAAGAAAACAAGCAATTCTGTTCCTTTTAATTCAAGAGTGTTTTACTAATTTTGACATGACAAGATGAACAGTAATGCCAATCTGTGGCTGAAATGTTATTATAGAGGCAGTGACGTTAGATTTACCTGCATTTGTGGTTTTTATTGTTTAGCTATACTCATGTGAATTCATCTAACTTTTCATGTGAAGCATTAGGCATTTTATTCAGAAAACTGTTCCAACAGACTGGATGAGAAGACAACACACTAAATCTTTTATTTAAAGCCATAGGACACTGCTTCATTTGCAATCAAAATGTGGATGTATTCTCTGAATTATATAACAGTCTGGGCTGTAACAATAGGACACTAAGAATTATGCATTACATGATGCCAACTTCTGCTCCACATTCCCACTTCAATCCCAACGAGCAGCATCAGTAAAAAGGCAGGACGGAGAAAGCGGGATTGCAGAATAACACGAGTGTTCTTTTTAGCTTTCTTTGTCTCGCTATGAAACCGCGTACAGCCCTGACACAAATGTGACAGAACCGTAATGCCAAAAACAACCAGGCTCGCGCACGCTCCAATTTGTCAGGAGAGTCGGTGTCTCGGTAGCGTGGGAGGTGTGTTGTGCTTGTGTGTGCTTGTCTTCCTGTGCACGTGTGATTGAAGGTGCATGTGCATAATGCATGCGCTCACAGGTTTGCGTGCCTGTCTCTCTCCATCTCCCTGTCAGCTGAACTTGTCATTCAAGCATCAATAAAGGGAACTTTTCAGCTCTTGCGTCAATATGTTTAAAAATTGTCACGCTCTTTTTAAGCAAAAAAGGAAAAGAAATACCCAAGGAAATAAAATCCCTGCTGCAAACATGTAGTGCATGGATTTTATCAGATATTTTAGAAGAAACAAGCAGATTTGATCATAACAAGAACATTTCAGGGCTCTGCTCATTGCTCTAGAGATTTGGAAATCTCTAGAGCAATGATTCTCAAATGTTTCTACAATAGTGACAGACATTTAATTGGTTAAAGACTGCAAACATATGTTGAAAGGAAAGTAATGATGTGCAGACCTTCATTAAGTTTGAATATTAATGTAAAGTTCAATTATTTGAGTAAACACTATACAGATTAATGACACACACACTGATGTTTTCAAGCTTTTATTTTTGGTACTTAAAATGAATTTTTTGCATCCAAAATATACCTGACAATTAAGATTATAATACCACAGCAGACTTTATAAAAACTAAGTTTAATACGTAGTGAAAGGTTGCTTTTTCCAAAGTTACTTTTATTCTGAAAAACAAAATAATTATGACATAGAGTCTGCAAAGTTGGTTTTACTGGATCTCAATGCTGCGTTGAATACAATTAACTGGTGGTCAAAGAAGAGTTGTTTAAACTCAGATCTGACAACTACAGAAAAGAAAAGAACGGGGGAAGATTTGGATATTAAATCTGAGCAAACAGAAGAAAAACAGCGAGAATTTAATAGTAAGAAGTAGGCCTGTCACGATAGCAAATTTTGCTGAGCGATTAATTGTCTCAAAAAATTATTGCGATAAACGATAATATTGTTTGAAGACCTTTTTACACTGATTTAATGGAAATGACGTAATAATGCATGCGATTTCCTGTCAAAGATAGATACACTTTATTTTCAAAAGAATATTTAACACTGGAACTGATAAACTAAATAAACAAAACAACCAAAAACAAAATGGATTCTCAGTCTCCATTAACAAAAAATGTACTTGATAAAAACTAAACAACATAAAGCCACAGTGGAAATAAATACTGCATTCAACCCAAAGAGTGCAGATTATGAAGTGTGTATACTATGTTGCCCTTCAGTAATAATTAGATTTAAATAGAGAAGATGGGCACATCGACTACCTGATGCAATAGTTCACACTACATGATTTTTTGCTCCTATTTTTCCCCTTACAACAATCTTAGCACGTTGGTCTTTCTAAGATTGTGTGGTGTGTTACCGTAGATCCTCGTTGCCGCTCCGATCTAAATCAGGGTTTTTTCCCAGACTGGGATCTTAACGCAGCCTGTTGAAAGTGACAGGCAGCCAATCAGAAAGCGCGGATTCTCCTCGTGTTTTCTGAGGGGAAATTACGTCTGGGAATCCCAAACAGCTGACACGGCGCAACCCGAAGTCCAGCCGCCTTGGAAACAACATTAATGTTTATTCAACATGCAAAGAATATAGAAATGACAAGGAGAGGAGTTGGAAATTGCTACCGCAGTTGATAAACCCGGTAACTTTTCAGCTGTTCTTCGTTAACGTGACGTAAATATGTTCTAATGATTTTCATTCAGTCAGGACTTTACGCTGACACTAGCCACATGCATTGCAGGTAGATTGTAGTAAAGCATTGATTAATGCCTGGTTTTAAAATTAGTTCACTGGACTTGTAGCCATTATTTTGTGCCCATTGTTGGACACCACACGGCAGGATCGAACCCGATCAAACCGTTATATCTAGGATTTCTGTCGGCTAATGTGTGGTCTGTCAGGTTTTGAAAATGGGCCGACAATCGGCCGACAGCTCTAAGATCGTGTAGTCTGCGCTGGGCTTTACACTAAGGAAATGAGGAAGGGAGGATCAGTGGAGAGCACCGGAGTTGAGCCTTTTTTCATTCGGTGTCATCAACAAAAAGAGAAAAAGGTCGGGAGAGACGATAATGCCGATAATTGAAATGACGTCGATAGTTTTAATTTATTGTACGATTAATCGATTTATCGTTTATCGCGACAGGCCTAGTAAGAAGTAACATTAAGAAAACCACATTACAGGTTTTATTTCTCAATTTATATTCAGTTGTTTTGAGGCAAAGGAAGAGATTTTAAGTTGTGATATTGCATGAAATAGTCACAATTAAATGTATGAAGGGTGTATCATTTTGTACAAGAATCAAAACTGAGTCGGACCAGGTCCTGGTCAGCCCACATTATGCCAAACTGGATATCCAAACCATGAGGACATTTCCATCATAGAGTTATTTAATATTCAGCGTATAAAAGGCATTACTGAGACAGAGTAGCACTCTTATCACTCAGTAAGTGAATTACAGTCAATTTGCATGCTGAGTGAATTTAACAGAGACCTAGAGCATTGAAGCACTGACTAAAGGCTTATTCCCATCTGTTTTTGGCTTGGCTCATAAGTCAGTATCTATTTGCATTAGAATAGATTTTTTGCAGTATTTTTAAGGTCTTTATGTTTGTAAGGAAAACAAGGCTGAATTAGTTCTGTAAAAATTCAATAGAGGACCAAGCTATTAAATATGCAGTGGATGTACTTGTAACCTTGAAATGTTTTGTCATAAATACTTTTGATTTGATTTATTGATTTAGCCGTTCCCAATTCATTTACATGCACCTATTTTGGCTATTAGTAAAATGTATCTACATTCAACAGATAAGATGTTACACAGGTTAAAAATCTTTAATAACTTATGAAGAAATGAAATGGTTTTCAGCAAAGCATGTGTTTAGGAAAGGCTGCATCCTTGTAGTCACGCAAATCAAGATTCCTTTGTTTAACCTTGGACTTTTTCTGTGAACTTTTAAAAGATTTGAAAGTGGAAAAAAACACTTCAAATGAATTATTCAAAGGAAACCCATGTATGAGAATTTAAATAGCAAGTATTTTGCCATAAATTGTCTTTTACATTCGGATGCAAATGTTAACTGTAAGGATTGCCAGTAAATTTTGTTTAGCAAATCAGCACCTATAATAAATACAAAAAACAGTGCTTCATGACATCATTGTTTAACTTCAACTTAATTTTGGTTATTTGATTATTAGCTGAAGTTTTGGCTACACAACAGCACAAATAAGAAGGGTGAGATATTTCACAAACTGGTAGATCAAACCAGCTCTTGTGTCTGGGATCAAGTTGTTTGTATCTGTAAAGAAAATGTAGTTTCGTTTTAAGGGAGCAGTCAGATGGGCTGGTAACAGTGAGATAGCTAGTGTGCCAGAAAGAGGTTAAAAAAAATACAATATTTGAAGAACTTCGGTGAAAATGAGACATGGGAGCAGAAATGAGAGAAAATACGGGAGGAAACCGAGTGTGGAATACAAAACAAGGGCTACATTTACACCAGGTGTGTACATCTCGTCCCTCTGGTCCTTCTGGCTGTCTTCTCCTATTGATTAGCTCATATTGATCTGGCCTGACGCACACACAACATGCTCCACTTGATTTAGCCAGATTTTGACACAGGGGACACAGGGGTACATTGTTAGCACGTATGCAACCCCTCTACCCCCACACCTAACCTCCAAAGACAGACACAAACATTTTTAAGCCTCCTATAAAGGGCAAGACACACATGCCACACAGCAAACACTTGTGTTGCCTGTTTGCTGGTGTGCATTGGTTCTCTGGTAGGAAAAGCCAACAGCATGTATAAGACAGGTTGTGGGAGAAAAATTCAACTCTTGTTCAAATCTGATTAATCTAATTTTCCTGGAACTTGTTGGATTCGGTCTTTGAATCTCGTGTGGAATACCACAGTTTTCCAATTTTTTCTGGCAAATGTTGGAGAAAAGAAACTGTTTAAACTTTGTAACCCTTTCCTCTTCTAGGCTGATAGCTCTCAATTACCAAAATTGTTCCTAAATAATATTTAAATTGGTTTAATGTTCTGAAACAAGTGTGACAACAGTGCAAAAACATTTTAATCCGGAAATGTGAAATGCAAACACTTTTTCACACCTCTGACCTTCTGACTATTCTTCTTACAGGATTTCAACATCTTTGTTTTAAGAGTATTTGGGAACATTTTCAACTAACAAAGAACCAAATATGAAAACCATCAGAATAGTTATGTTGTGGTGGCTCTAGCAGTATCAGACTAGTACGGTTATTAAACACAATCCTGAGTTTGTAAGGACAATGTAATATTTTATTTGTATCCATCTTCAAGCTTCTCCAGTCAGATCAGAAACTTATGATACTGTCTTTGCCTGCAGAGCCGCCTTTGGAGCCCTTCACACACACAATTTCATTTCAGCAATATAAATAAATACTTTTTACAGGACTGAACATACAATATTGAGCTGGTAGAGTGGGACATGTTACACCATCCAGCAGAAGACATCAGACGTCACAATCGAGATTTCAGCCCGACAATACCACAACATGCTTCACTGTAGTAAAGTAATAAAAGGAAAATTAAAGCAAAGGAAAGAAAATAAATGGACCAAAAGTTTAGGCTGTTAACACTCATAACTAGACTGAACAGGTGGAGAGAAGGATGAGGAAAAGAAGAAAGGAAGCACTCAACGGTCAGGAGCAAGACAGTCAAACGTGTTTCACAGCTGCAGGATTTTAATCAGGAAGTTTAGATTGAAATTTGTTGTACGTTGTTTTTGGTCAGGAGAATGGGAGTCATTGCACCTTTCTCAGTGAGGGAAAACAGATTAAAGTGTACGGCTAAAGACTGAGTCCATGATGCTTTACAATTTTAGAGCTGTGAACCTGGCTGAATCAATGGTGTCAAAAACTAAATAAAAGATTCAAATATGACACAGAGCTGTAGCAAGTGATGGAATAACCACAATGGGATATATTTTTAGGGATTACAAGGACACCAACACTGACAAATTCTCACTTTGATATTTTGCAAGGACATTTTTTTGTAATGTTTGCACCTGTCCACATATTTTCTCAGAGGTCATTTTGGGGTTTTTTCTTCACTGTTGCTGAAGGAGCAACAGTGAAGGTGTATTTAAGCTTTTTCCCCACTTTGTTTTCATGCCTTAAATCTAAGAAGACTTCTATGTTGCAGTAGGGTTGCTTTATTTAAAACAGAAACCATTCAGTCATTACTTTCTGGTGGTGATGTAGGTGCTTGATTTTACTCTCCGCAGAAATTGGTTATTTTATTGTTTTCTGTTTGAGTTGATGATCAAAAGACGATGTATTAAAATTATTGGCTCACAATAACATTTTTTTGTATGAAACAAACCAACATTCCCAGTCAAACATCGACAGCTGCTGCAGCTGTAGCCTGGGGGCAGTAGCTCAAAGAAATGGGTTTGGTCAACAGCACGAACGCTCAGCCTGGCTGGGAAAAAAGGCTGGGAAGGTGAATTAGTAATGGTCTACTTTAAGAAAAAAAGAGATTTAATAATACGGTCAGGTAAAGGTGCCCTTGAGCAAAACATCTCACCTCCAGCTGCTCTTGGGCTGCTCAGAATCGTCTTCAGACGAGTGTATTGTTAAGGGCAGCTCCCAGTGTGATTGTGAGCTGAAGGTGAAGAAGGCCGAGGTTCATGACTTCACGTGTTCTCATTGGATTAACGGTGCTGGACGTTTGATTCATGATCGGGCCTGCATGGCAGCAGGCGGCCTCTGAAAATACACAAACTCACTTTCATACAGAAGACATAAACATGTCTATTCTCCGTCCATGGCTGTAATGCTAGCCTTTTCCTTTCCCTCTTTGTCTATGGATGGATGTAGGGATCCTTCTCTCCTTTTGGTCTTCCACTCAGATGCAGAAACACTCACTCAGAAGTACAGTGCATGCACAGCCACACAAGACCTGCTTGCACAGAGGCGCACACACTCTGCCTTCTGCTGCTGTGATGGCTCTGAGCTGTCAAAACATTCCCGCTTTCTCTGCCTCTCTCTCTCTCACACACACACACACACACACACCCACACACACACAAAAGCAGCTTGACTGCGCTTGTCTATGCAGGTTCACAGAGGCTGCTGTCTGTCCAACCTCATTCTTGTCCTTCTCCTTTCTGCTCTCACTGCCTCCTCTTCATTTCTGTCTCAGAGCATCTTCCTCAGCCAGTCGTCTCCATGAAGATCTGCATGCGTTTGAAATTTATGAATGGAGCAAGCCGTTAAAATGCCCGGCACCACCTATTCACACCGGTTAGTTTCAAACCGAGGCAGATAAAAGTCGTCTACCTTTTCTTTCACTGGAAAATACATCAACAATGTAGCAAATCATGACTCAACTCACAAAATAACGTCGTAATTTTAAATGGTATCTGTAGATGAGTCATTCACAACTGTGATATTTTACATTACTTGGGCAAAAATACTCAAAATCTAATAGACTGAACAGTTTACACAATATTAGAGAAATAAATATCACAAAAACATCGACTCACTTCTGGGTGCATAACGTCGAAGTAGTAAATTACATTAAATAATCCAACTTCTTTCACTCTTTTGATTATAAAAACTAAGTTGCACAAAGACCTTACAGGTTATCAAGTATTCGTTTAAGTCTTTACACAATTTTCAAAGTATAATTTGGGGACTTATGACCAAAAGGCAATTTTGTTAGAAAATTTGTTAGGGTGAGAATGGATGGGGAAATGAGAAGTTGATTGTCAGAAAATCCGCCTCAATCCTTTCAGCATCTGAATGGGGAAGAGCATGTTGGGTCCGATCCAAATGTAGTACCGGCTGCTCACCAGGACCTGCAGGTTCTGCAGATAAGCAGCTCTCTTTTAGACCAGGTGAAATATACATCTGAACAGCACGGCTTCGGTTGCACCATGGGGTTCAATTTCAGACAGAGCAGAGAGACCACCAGCGGTGGTGGTCTCTCTGCTCACTGAGTTTTATTTAAACATAAACTTGGCGTTGCAGCAAGAGTCCATCTGAGGATTAGTCCTGGTTGACTCGCTCAAGTAACAAAAGCTTTCTTCGGTGTTCAGCTCTAACAGTTATTGCAGAACGGCTCTTGCTTCGCTCTGCACTACATGTCAACAAGGATCAACCAATCAAAAGTGAACTTTGGGTCAGAATGAGATTTGTTTTACCAAACCAGTAAGTTAAAGGTAATCTGAAGTTGGCTAATCCGAGCTTTTCCTCTCGGCAAGGCTTGTAGATTTGCAGCTCGATTATGTTCTTCTCTTATAAAGAAGTCAAACGTAGATCCAGACGGCTTTATACAACAGCGCAACAAAACAACAGCCTGGAGTATGACAAAACTAGCTTAAATGCTTTGAAAAAGATGCTTTGTTTTGGCCAAAGTAAAGGTTTATTGAGACTAACCTGTGGGAGTGATGAAGGAAGAGAATCAGTGGAGATCAAGATGAAGACAGTCCTGTTTTCTGCCAAGGACAATGTCTTAAAAGTCTGGAAAATCAGGGCAGACCGTTGGCCCATCTGTTCTGAAAGCATTTTTAATGACCTGTTTATCTCTTCTTCAGGATAAATTTCCACTCTTAATCTGGACATACTTCCTAGAATCCCTTTCGTGCTGCACACTAAGCAACGTCTGAGAGAATCTGATTTTGCAGAGGCCTCTTCTATTGTCTGAAAAACTCAAGTCTCGAAGGCATAATTTCAGGGGAAAATGTGAGTTTTCAAATGCAGCCATCAACACAACAGTGTATGTCAGAAACTCAGCTGCCAGAATAAAACGCCGACATTTTCAGTTTCTGCAAATCACAAAAAATACAACAACAGTTTTAACATTTGAGCCAAAACAAGCGAAAGTTTGTTGTTTTAGCCAAACACTTTCCTCCAAACATCAGCCAGGTTTTGTTGAATAAATCCTACCAGGTTTAGACCAAACAGGAAAACGGTAAGGTAGGGTTTCTTTAAAAATTCATTAGAAAGGCCAGTTGAAAGCTGACTAATTCAGTTGTCGAAGAATGAGCTGAAATTAAATGGGTTCTATTTAAGGTTTCAGTGGGAAATTCATAAAAAATACTACATTTTTAGTCTACCTCACATGTACAATTTGAGAAACAGGATGTCATGTCTATTTTTAACACTGTGCAAAGCAATTTAGTTAGTTTAGTTAACATACGTATTTACAGTTGCACAAAGGAATTTGATCCTACACGCTTAATCACAACCCCATCAACACATCAGTAGAAATCTCTATTGCTAAATATAGTTCATTTGTTCAACGTTTAATATTTATCCATGCTTTTATGCTACTCAAATCATTTTAATGACATCCAACACATTTGTCAAATTTTCACTTTGAAGAAGTTTAGGTTGGTGAACTAGTTAGTTTAGAGAGATGCAGATGAACAGCTGCGTTTGATTATTTGCTGTGTTGTAAACTTTGATTTTGCAGCGGTCACAGTAAACCACATCTCTGAAGAAATGTATTAATGCTTATTTACAACTTCTGGCTTCTACTTTAATGATTCATATTATGTGTTAATGTGCTAACTTTGGTTTGGGAGGAGATCCACACCGACATGTAAAGAAACCCAACTTTCCTGTTTAGCATAATTCTCTCTCTCTCTCTTTTTTTGCTTCGTTTTTCCCCAATTTCTACTACTGCTGAAAAAAAAGCCTCTCACATTTCAGAGTGAACTTACTTGGACAATTAGAGCTGGACTTTGACAATTGTGACAAAATCTTCTCCAATTGTAAACCATTTTCCCACACAGTTGAACAAAATAAAACAATTTAATCCACTAGAAAGCAGATACAATCTGCTATATGGCCGGTTTTTTGATGTCAACATGGCGTCTACTCTGACTTGTACCAAACCGAGGGTCCTAATAAGGGCAAATCTTCTTCAAAATAGTAAGTGATTATGTTCTACTCCTGTTTTTGCCATTTTAAGTTGGAATAAACTGAGCATGTTTTAATTTATTTTATAGAAAAAAGTCAAAAGTTAGTCCCCTTTTTAATGAAAACACAATTTCACAGAGTGCCCTTATTTTTTCACACAACTGTATCCAAACGCTACAGCACTGTGCATCCCAACAAAGAGGATATTAATGTTTGATCCAGCGCCTCCTTATTAAAAATGACTGAGGCTGGTGGTAAACTGCTGCTGCTGCTGGCCTTACTTGTACAATGACGCACGGTTAGCATTTTATAACTGCAGATGTAATTTTTCCTCCAGAACAACAATACATCCTGATAGATATTGTTCTGCTCTTTCTCTTGCTCTGATTTGCTTCTGTTTTGTTCGCTGGCTCTGTTACACGTTCACACACAATCGGACTCCCACACACGAGCATCGAGTGTTTGGCCTGCAGGGTTTGCACAGCAGGGAGGAATCAACCATATGGCAGACATGAGGATGGAGCCAAATCTGGCTTGTACACATGCTCTGTGGCCGTGTTGCTCTGTGTGTTTTGTGTGTTCAGCTGATGGCAGCCTGCACTTAAATATATATCAGGGCCAGTAGTAGCCGTAAGGTGAACGCTGTGTGGTTTTCACTGGAAGGCTGCCGAACAAATGAATGAAAACCACTCTCCGTTCCATAGCCTGCCACCGTGCCCTTGAGCAAGGCATTGAAGCTGCTGCATAAAAGCCTCATTGTGAAGGGAGTACAAATAATGTGAAGGAAATGTTTTATATGCATTCATGTTTAAAAGTCAGACTTTTTTTTTTTTAGATACATGTTGCAAAACTGCTTTTCATTTTAAAAAGATGTGATAAAAAGTATTTAAACTAATAATGCATACAGGCTATAGGTGTTATTTAAGGTGAAGCTGAATAAGTAAGAGGTATTTATTCCATCCACCCTTAGATGAGTTGTCTTAGTTTTGAAATTCTTTCCAGAAAGAAATTTTTGCTCATCACTTTGGCCAAATAGTTTCGTCTTTTCTTCATCTGATCGTTAACATTTTCTCGTGGAGACATTTAATCTGTGTTCATAGCTTCAAATGAGTGCAGTCATCCTGGTCTTTCAGCAATTTTAGGCTGCAGTAGTCTGTAAGGCTGCAGGTTTCAAGGCTGGTTTTGGACATTGGAACTGATTTCCTTTCATCCTGCAGTGAAAGTTTGGATCAGATGGTTGAAACTTGGACATTTCTAACAGGAAAGTGACCAAAAGCAAAAAAAAACCTCAGATCAGATGTTAATTCGATAGACCTTTTTAGGCATTAATAATATTGAATCTTAACTGATTTAATGGTATATTCAAAGTTGAGGATTTTACGTTTAATCAACATTTAACAGCGATTGTATGTCTACAAACCAAAGTAAATGCTTACAAAATGATTCTAGCAGCCTGGAGAAAACAAAACCACAATAAAAGTTTAAATAAAATAAGTTGATCCAAGTAGGTTTCAGCTTTGTGTTAATACATTTCAAATGGTATTGCTTCTAAAACTACAGCAATATCTTTTATTTCATGCCTCTAATTTGTCAATATCCTTCTTTTCCACCTGAAAATATGCTCCAGGTTTTATTTCTTTGGAAATATAGGAAGGTCTGACTTCTCTAACTTTGAAGCAGAAGTGCATCAGCAACCACAGCATAGCAGTCTCTATTGGGATTATGCTATATTCATACTTCCTATATTTGCCATCCCATGTGGAGAAGTGGTAACACATCTCCCTTGCAGCACTGAAAAGGCTTATTCTGCATGCATATCTGCTGCCTACAAGAGAATGCATCTAATTTAATTGTGTGGCCCATGTAAGCATGTTGTACATAAACCATTTTGGCTGCCGGTGTGTGGGAGACTTCTGGTGCATGGAGGTTTTAGTTCATGCTTGAAATGCATTTATTCATGTTGCCCTTTACTGTGCATGTGTGTTGCATGCTCAAACCACTTCTTGCATCCTGCATGCATGCTCTGGTAGATCCTCCGCTTACATGTGTAGCTGTAAGTCAGACTATAGCGTTCCTATATTTATCTCCAACTTCTCCCCTTCTCATCAGTTCTTTTCTCTTTGCTTCATCGCTTCACCGACTCCCCTAAAAAGCAACGGCGAAAAAAAAGAAATATGTGCACGCCCGTGTTCGTAAGATGGTTTTAAAAAATGCATACATTCTATAAGAGGGAGGAGGAAACAGAGCGTAGTGTGGGGAAAATACTGCCTCTGTGTGCCCCGTGTCAGTCGACTTGACATCTGATCTTGCTGACTGTGGTAAAGAAGAAAGCGCTGAAAGTACTGTGTGTGTGCGTGAGGGTGTATGCACGTGTGTATGTTTTGTGGCCTGGATGTGTCCTCCTTTCTATGTGGGTGGTGAGAGGAGGTAGTAAGGGAATAGGGTGTGTGAGTGCATTTAGTTTAAGTGTCAGCATGCCAGTGTGTGTGTGGCAAGCAGGAAGAAAAGAAGAGGGAGGCAGAGGAGGAGAAGCTGAAAGATGGATGGCAGGGAAGGCGAAGAGAGGAAACAAGTCAAAGAGAAGAACAAGGGAGAAACATCTGAGAGAAAAGTGATAGAAAAACATGAGAGATGCTAAGCTTTGTTAGGGTATAAATGTTATATGAACTGCGATAAGTTATGAATGAAAGAGTCCTTCTGACAAATAGTCAAGCTTAATCAGTCATACATATGCATTTATGGTTGATTGCAAGCCCCTCTAGGCTTCATCTATCGGTATCAGAAGTCATTTTGGCTCTTTCTTCCTTATGTGTACTTTAATGTTTTTCCTGTTGTTTTTGTGCATCAACAGCGAAGTGTGTTGCTGATGAAAATGTATCAATATTTTACTCCACAACTTCTGGAATTGCAGGCTTGACGTGCAAAACAAAGGGGAGAATTGGCTGTGACAGCTGGATGCAGATCTAGTTCACCAGAAGGAAAGTCTTTGAACATCGTGGAGAGAAAAGAAACTTCACTTTGTTCCGATGAAAGTTCATCCATACAGTGAATTTTACAACAACTATCTTTGGTGTATTTTATTGGAATCATATGTGAGAAATGCGCCCAAAGCACTTCATATTTGTGAAAAGGAAGGAAAACGTTACAAACGTTTCAAATGTAAATACAAATCTTTGTGCATTTGTGTTTAGTCCAGTTCTTTGTAGAAGCGCCTTTAGCTGCAACTACAGGAGCAAATGTTTTGAGCCAACTCACCGTTTCAATAATTCCTCTAACAATACCTTTCCTGAAAAAAACAACAACTTTCCTCTATGAAAGAGAAATAACAATATGTTAATACCCATCCATCCATTTTCTGTTCACCCTTGTCCCTAATGGGGTCGGGAGGGTTGCTGGTGCCCATCTCCAGCCATGTTCCAGGCGGGAGGCGGGGTACGCCCTGGACAGGTCGCCAGTCTGTCGCAGGGCAACACAAAGACATACAGGACAAACAACCATGCACACACACACACACACACACCCCTAGGGAGAATTTAGATAGACCAATTAACCTAACAGTCATGTTTTTGGACTGTGGGAGGAAGCCGGAGTACCCGGAGAGAACCCACGCATGCACAGGGAGAACATGCAAACTCCATGCAGAAAGACCCCGGCCGGGAATCGAACCCAGGACCTTCTTGCTGCAAGGCAACAGTGCTACCAACTGCGCCACTGTGCAGCCCAATATGTTAATACATCTAGTATATTCTATAGTGTATATTATTGACAGGACTTTTAAAGTAAAGAGTTGACAGCGGCACGTACATGAATGCAGACAGGCCTATTGATTTTTGTTGCCACATAAAGAACGACTATAGCTCTGTGGCCACTTCCTCCTCCTCTTCCTCCTCCTCCTCCTCTCCTGTCATGCATATGACCTGTTTTCACCTCCCCTTCACCTCCACCTTTCCCATCATCTAGCATTATTAAGCTTTTTCTTTTCTGAAATCATCTCACTTAAATTGTCTATCATAGCATTCCTCATGCTCTCTGTTCCATCTTTCCCTGTCATCTCTTTCCTCCCGTCTACTTTCCCTCCCTCAGAGCATCCCTGAACCAAATCTAGGGAGGATAAGCTGACAAACAGAGAGGGTTTTTGGTTGCTGCATATGTACACAGACATGCCAAAGTGGCTACATTTTGAGATAAAACAGGACAAATAAGAGAATGTAGCACAGGTCCCTAAGAGAGCGAGGAACTGGAGGAAACAAAGATGTCCCACTGTGTTTAGAGGCGTTGGCAAAACCGCTCCAGAGTGACGCCAATGTGTGCGCAAAGGAGAAAACTAAATAAATAAATAAGAAGAGAAGGTAGAAAATGCAACAGAGGAATTAAAAGGCAACATAAAACAGAGTCTTAATGGACAAAAATAAGCTTCCCCTGCGATGCTTCCACATTTTGACATAATGGCCACAAATGTTAGTGTAATTTATGGGGCTATTATGTTGTGCATTTTCTTCCACACATCATGTACTGTTGCTCTTACAAAACAAAAACCAAAGGACAGAACTGTACAGAACGTACAGCATTTTAACATGTAGATGTTATGAAATCATAACTTCTAAATTTAACAGATTTCTTTTTTGTAAAGTGTCTTGAAATGACGTGTTGTGAATTAGCATTATGTAATTAAGCTAAACGTCATTTGCTTCTCTTTCAACAGTGGCTTTTTTTTCTTCCATGAAGGCCAGATTGTCTTCTTGTCAATTTAAATGGACTTCTTCATGAGTTTACAGTTGTGCTCTACATTTCCATTTTAAGAAATTTTTAAGATACACCGTTTACTAATCAGTTGACAAAACTATTTATAACACTGGGTTTTGTTGTGCCGTGGTGGCGTAGGGGTTAGCACGGCCCACATTTGGAGGCCTCAAGTCCTCGACGCGGCTGTCGCGGGTTCGATTCCCGGACCCGGCGACGTTTACCGCATGTCTTCCCCCCTCTCCTTCCCCCTTTCCTGTCAGCCTACTTCATGAAAAGGGACTCTAGAGCCCACAAAAAGACCCCCTGGAGGGGTTAAAAAAAAAAAAAAATTAAAAAACAAAAACAAAAAAACACTGGGTTTTGTTTAGGTTGATTGCAGATTTTTCCCCATTAAAAAACAAAAAAAAAACTTTCAGCTTTAGTCAAGGTCTGGAGCTGTAAAATAAAATATTTACATTTGTTTGATTGAGCGATGTGAGCATGTTAGCAAGGCATTGTGACTTTACGGCTTTGGTGATGTGAAGGTTCTGGTTTGTTTGTTGTGTTACGTTTTCATCATGTAAAAGCCTGCTGCTGAAAAGAGCTACTCAAATTAAACATTGCTTGCTTTAAACTTCATTCTCACCACAATGAAACGACTCTAGAAGCTCTGTAACGGCCCCATTAAAGTTTAAAGACAATCTAAGGTGCACATGTGAAACAGAAGACATGCTTCCATGCATGAATGTGGAAGCAGAAAAACAGATGTTCAAAGAACTGTTTTGCTGTTTTAGCTAAAAACAACAACAAAAACAACCTACTAATTAAGATATTAAAAACGGCTCCATTCCCTTCCTGATTTTTGTCATTGCTGTTAAATTATTCCAAGCACTAAATTCTGGTAGCTTTAGCATGAATCACTTCTTATTTGCTTGCAGTAAACAGTGAGTGTAAAACAGGCTGCAGTAGTAATTGCCAGTAGCATGAATTAAATACAAAAATAAACCTTACATTTTCATTTTTTAACATTTGTTTGATTTAAGATTCCCATTAACAATATGACAGATTTAAAAAAAATGATTAGTCAGACCTTTATCTGTAAAACATCTGCGCATCTGACTAAAAAACATAAGCGACCACTGTGGACGTGCAGCGCTCTGCAGGAGCAGGACAGGATCTTCTGCCGTTTCTGTCTCCAGCCAGAGGAAAACTCCTCCATTCCTTACATTCCTCCTACATTCCTGCTCCAGGTCTACCTTCTCCACCTCTCTCTCTGCATCAACATCACATAACATCCTCCTCCTCCTCTGCAGTTCACGGCTGTCCACTTCCATTTCTTTCCTTTTTTTTCTCGTCTTTACCTCTTTTTCTCTCAGGATCATTATTTCTTCTTCCACACCCCCCTCTTCCTCCTCTTCCTCTGTTCCCCAGCACACTCCAGTTGGCTGGTGGAGGCAGGGGGCTCGCCTGAACCCTCCACCCCCAGCAGGGGCCCTTCAGCTCAGCCTGGCTGACTGGCAGGCACCATGGCACACCTCCAGCACACAGACAACCTTTTCTCCTTATTTTCTCTACTGGCTTCTTGCTTCTTTTTGTCGTAAAAGAAAACAAAAAAATGTTTTTCTTTCTGACTGAGCTGCCATTTCTCCTTATGTTGCTGCACAGGATTAGATCATTAATATTCTCTCTTTTATTGATGCTCTGTTAATGACAGCTGCAGTTGTCCTGAAGTAAAAAAGTCATTTTAATATGAGACTTAAAGAGAGCCCTAATAAACCAGTAAGGAAACACAAATGTGGCAATACTTGACAGCATTAAAATTGTGTTAAAAACCCATTTTCAGCTATCAAAATGTGTTTTTTTAGCAGTATAAGTTTTACATAACATGGCACTCAAATCCACAAGAACCAACAGAGTCAGCCAGATTTTGAATGTAAAGATAATTGGTGCTTGAAAATTCAGAAACAGACTTTGCACAAATGGGGGAAAGAAAAGTGGGGTTATATAGAGTACTTCTAAGCAGTAAGTAACCCATTTGAAGATGGGGGTTGTTCACTCTTTCATTTAGAGCTTAATTTCATAAGATTATCTTTCCATTGAAGAACCTGTGCAAACGGCTTGACTAGAGTTTTCTTTGTTGCTTCCCTGAGGTGAGATACGTATTATTTACTAATACTTCACAAAACCTTATTGCAAACAGTTTCCCTGTCCACTTATGAAAGGGACAAAAAACCTTTTATAGAATAAGTATAAAAAATGTTTTGGTCTTTGCTGCAGTATAATCACTAGAGCTAGAGATCAACTAACTTCATCTGTAATGTCCTAAAACAAATATCTAAATCTGCTTGTCTTATAAAAAGAAAAGTGAGAAAGCAAATAGGAGAGAGAACCTCAGTAATTTGGTATTTCCTTTTCAGACAGAGGAGGAAGGGCCAATGCCCTCCATTTCAGTATGGAGTGCTCGCACACACACACACCTTTTTAATGACCCTTACATCCGGCCTAAGGCACCAGAGCCCCAGAGAGAAAACAGACTCGATGGAGATTGAGAGAGAGAGAGAGAGAGAAAGATGGAGATGGATAGATACAGAGGGAAAAGGAGAGATGGGTAGATAGATGTAATATCAGACAGGTATGCGCATAAGGTCAAAGGTTAGAGTTTACAGCTCTGACTCACACACACCTATCAGAGTTCAACTGGGGGTTAGACCTTCAGGCTCCACAGCTCACAGAAATAAAGACACACAGAGAGAATTCATAAGCAGCTGGTTCAGCTTGGAGCCGACTGCTGCAGACATCAGGGGGAAAAACACAGGAGAACGTTTTAAAGACCATGACCACTTTCCAAACCGAGAAGAGCAAGATCTAAATAAGAGACTGGGCTGTTACATTTCACAGCAACATAGTCAACAAAAAGGGAAAAAAATGAAGACAAAGGGAGAGACAGAAAGAGCTGAGTGAGTGATAACGACTCCTTCACAGCTTGAGCAACAGCTGAAGATGTTGCTGTGACTCTGAATCGTCTCTCAGACAAACACAGGATCCTGACCTTGATGGTGGCAGCTGTAGACGTCACTCTACGTCCCGTTCAACAATATTTTCCTACTTTATTCCACAGATATGAACTCAACGTACACTCTTACCTTTCTTCAGACGGTTTAACCCAGTGGTTCCTCAACATAAACCTAATTCTTCTCTATTCTCAATATGATTTAACCGCTACCCCATCAATAAGGTTTGCAACTGAATTTTATAAGATATTTTTGCAGAATTTCTTCCAGATTTTCCGAAATTGACAAAAGCCATTTCATCCAACATTGAGCATGAACATCCAACATTTAGAGCCAGTGTAATTATCATAAAATGATAGTTTGCAGGGTAATGCAGATAGGAAATTGATTTTGCAGCAATGTCTGCGTCAGTTACAACAGTAGACTGGTGCATGTGGTTCCTCTGTGTCTGTTTGCATGTGCATTGTGTTACTGTGGTGCAGTTCCTGTCTGCACAGCATTTTTACATGACAAGCAGTTCAGTTAATCTTCCACAAATACGTGACACAGTTTTGTGTCATGGCGGTGACACTGGAAACTCTGCACGACAGTCTTCATAATGTGTCATTTAACTTTTTTTTTGTAATATTGATTGTCAAATGTGCAACAATTTACTGCAAGGGAAAAACTTCTAGATTTTTCTGTCATTTTTGTCCATTTAATGTCTTAGACATTTCCTGCTAGAAGCGGTTTACTCAGATTTTTATATTTTCCTTTCTAGTTTTTGTTGAAATTGTATGTGTTTGAAGTAAAACAAAAACAAAAAATCTGGTCAGTTTAAGGGAGATAGATGACCCGCTTGATGAACGTCTGGACAGACGAACTTGTGAGATGACAGATAGGTGATGGATGGACGGACGGACGGAGAAGGCTGAGGATTGAGAGTCTTTGATCCTCCCAGCAGAAATAATCAACAAAGCTCTGGAGCCTTAACTATCAGTGTGTGTCTGTTTGGCCTCTCTCTCTGTGTGTGTGGGTGTGTGTGTGGGGGTGTGTGTGTGTGCGTGTGTGCGTGTGTGTGGAAGTGCTGGCGTGTGTGTGAGAGCTGTGGGGTTTTCTGGCTGGATGCCAAAATCAGCTCCCACCAACAGATAGATCAAAGCCTGCGCTCTCTTTCTCCATCTACCTCTGCTGCTCAGGTTTCTCAGCCTCTCCTTCCTCCTCCCTGCTCTGTGTCCTCAACACATTGTTAGCCCGTATTATTTCTTACAAACCATCTTACTTTTTGGACAAGAAAGTAAAAGGAGAAATTTTCTGCTCAAATTATGAAAGAACGGGAAAATTTTACAGCAGTAAAGTGAAGATAAGAGTCGAAAAGTGAAATTAGCAGTAATTATGTTTGCCATTTATACTGTTTGTTATCCTGATGTCTGAAGCTTTCATAAGATTTGACTGCATCTCTCAATAAAATAAAATTGTCTATTTGGGATTTTAAATCAGGCCCACACTGGCCTGGAAGACCTGGTCAAGAAGGTAAAGATTTTGTTTTCTACAGCTAATATTAAAATGATGGATACCAGTGCTTGCATTTCTTCAAACAAGTATTTTTTTAATTTATATTATTTGCAGAGCAGAATCAATCACAATTTAACTTTAATTTCTTTATCATTTAATGTCACAAAATTGCTGACTGCCGGTTATGGTACAGCTTTAACAGCAGGAAGCTCGTCATTTCAAAGTTGCAAACATCAGCTAATCTTTAATTTCTCTTGCGCTCTATAAAAATATTTTAATGCATATAGTTTTTATATTTGGGATATCTAGCTAAGTAACTTGGTGCTCCTCTTCCAATCACAGTAAGCCCTTTCTGACCCCTTTCCTTCTCCTTTCCAATCATCCTCTCCCCATCAATCCTCCTCTGTGCTCAGCTTATCTCTCTCCTCCTTCCATCCCCCTTTTCCTCTTGCCATCTCCATCTCTCCCCTCTTTCTGAGCGTGATCCTTCCTTTCCATCCTGCCATTTTTCCTTCTCTCTCTCTGCTGTGTTTTCCTCTCACACTCATGCACATATGCACACACACTCTGTAGCAGTAGTCATTCTACTTATAGCCTTGCCATAAATCAAGCTGTCATCCTCCGTCATGCTTGCTGGATCTCGCTTGGGTTCAGGGTACACACATACACACCCAAGAATACACAAGTTTAAAACAGATTGCCCAAGCCCAGATGTAGAAAGCACACAAATACACAAGTACATGTGCTTAGGCCCTACTGAAAAAATCCAAAATGACACAAACATAAACACAAAAACATAATTTTATTTCTCCCGTAGTCATGCTTTTGTTGGTGGAAAAATTAATGAAATTGTTATAGAACGAGGATGACTAATGAAGTGAACCAGTAGCCAGTTTTATGCAACTACCTTCAGATTCACTTCTGATCCTGTGGGTGACGGGCATCACAATGCTGCTCTGCTGCAACACGAGCCGGGAAAAATGTTTTTCAGTAGTAAAAGTGGGAAATGTTGTCTCACAAATACAAATTGCATCATTACAACAAACAAGGAGGTGCAGACGGAGTTGGGAAAGATGTACGTTCATGCAGCTGAACTAAAAGTTGTTAAAGGAGACCTATTATGCTCCCCTCAACAGGTTCGTACAGATCTATGGGCAAAACAAAACATGTTCATCACATATTGTGCACCAAGTCCAGTTAGATAATGAGTTTCAGTCTGGTCAGGTCTTCTTATTTTGAGCTCCTTTCAGGATGATTTGTTTTAGGGCCTCCTGTCACTTTAAATCCAAATAAGCTGCTGCTGGCCACACCCCCCCAACTCAACGTTTACACTCTCACTTTATCCACGTGAAAACAGCAAACAGATGTGCAATAATACAACCGTATTTTAGACCCCAAGTCAGACCCAGAAGCAGAAGAAGTGAAGCCTTCATGACACCTGACTGAACTTTTTAGAAACATTTTTCACAGAATGAACAATAAGATTCAAAAATATGATGTTTAGAATTAGAATTAGCTCTTGCTGGTAATAGAAATGAAATGGAAAGCCATTCAGAGCTGCACTATGAGGGAGCTGTTTGCACCGTTACCATGGAGCAAGGAGGTCCTCGGTTTGAATCCAGGCTGGAGCCTCTCTGTGTAAAGTTCTCCTGGGGGTATTAGGGTTTTCTCAGGGTACTCTGACTTCTTAATCTTATGGAAAAGAAGTGTAAACTGTCCTGTATTATGGGTGCATTTAGTTTAATGTTTGCATCTAGAAACTCGTTTTTCTTTGGATAAACGAGTTGATGTGAAACTAACCCAGAACATATAGCATAGAAACATTAATATGACCTGCATGTGCTATTTTTAGAAACTTTGAATGACTGAATATTTCAGTCTGAGCTTCTCTGAAATGTTTTGCCTGAACAAATATGGCCTCTGTTCAGTCCTGATGTCAGCTCAGATACTCAAGAATTTAAATTTTAGTGTTTGATTCACTGTTGACTTTTTTCCTCAATATTACCCTCTAAAAAAGGTTTTTCTGAACATCATCTATTGTCACCTCCCTCCTCATTTCTCCAAACCCTCCATGACCAATCCAGGAGCCTTGAAGAGGCCCCCAGGATTTCATGGAGCTTTGTGTTTGATTGCAAGTGTGTGTGAGAGAATTACAGCCCATGTGTCATGCAAGGTCATGTAATGCTGTGGCCTCCAGATAGTGTTCATTGACCTGCTATATCCTTGGGTTATGATAATGAGTGTAAACTATGTACTTGCACAGATGTCCCACTCGAACAGTTTATAACACATTTAAAAACAAGCCACAAAATGGATACCTGTAGCATAAACATGTTAGCATTTTTTAATTCCATTTGCATTTTTAGAAGGACAGGTTTTGGCCATAAAACTTTCCGTTACGAAGCTAGAAACACACTGCTGACTGGTTCCTCCTGAAAGCTATGGGATAGGAATGTGATGGCCTGCATTACCAGTAGGAATATGACACACACACACACACACACACACACGACTTTGCCTTTCGTAACTTCGAAGAAGCTGCAGAGATCCACACCTGCAATGGGAGAAGCTGTTGCTACAACAATGTGCAAAATCTGCTTTTTTATGGAAGAGCAGCACAGAAATAAGTTCTTGTTGCAATTCTGCAGCCTCAAACTGCAAGGATGGACAGGAAATGATGGAAAGACAGAAACTTTCTATCCAATCAGACTGAGTTGGTGAAATTTTCAACATGAATTGGCAAAACATTGTCAGTCTCCAGATGTGTTACTCTGATGAAGTAATGCATGAAACTTCAGATCTTCTATTTGTATTGAAGTTTTAAGAAAAGGCATAATTTTCTTTCTACTCTTTGACTATGGATTACCTTGTGTGTTTGCCCATCACATAGTTTTATAGTTGCAAAGTGACAAATGCAAAGATTCAGGGGGTATGAAAACTTTTGGCCACTTGTATCTCTAAATGCTTAGATTGGTTGTGCCAGAATCTATAAATCAATTCTTAAAATTGAATAATATTGAACATCTTTTCAGTTCCTTCAGGATTTTGTGATTTTATTTTTGATTTTTTGCATTAAAAATCAGAGTGTGTGGTACTAATTTAGAAATATTTGCATTTATATATAACGGGAAATGCAACTTTTTATCACTCGCTGTTATGGATTATAAATTGACATCATGTTAGGCTGAGGCTGTTTTGCAGAAGTAAGAAACATCCACTTTCAAGTGGGAGTAAAAAGTCACTTGGATCCAATATTTTTCACAATTTTTGCTAAAAATCTGCAATAAAGTCACAAATATGGATAAGCGCAAAAAATTGCAGGGATTTGTTGATTTTGGATGAATTTCCATGATAATTTGCAGGAAAGTGGAGGGACTGGTTTAACTAATTTGGCAGTAAACAGACAGAAACTGCTTTGATTTGACTGATAGAATAATATTTAAGCAGACGGTGATCTTGACGGTTCTATCTATGTGTCTCTTTAGAGTCTAGACGGCCAGATAAAAAGCTATGGTGGGCCATATTTGGCCCCGGGCCTCGAGTTTGACACATGTGACCAAACTTTAAAACCTAAAAGAGACAGCAGACTGTAAAACACTTACAGCACTGAATACCATGAGATTTTTACTTGGTTTTCATAGGTTGTTGGGTAAAATAAATAAACAACATGGACTAAGAGAAGAATCGGACTTTAAATGTGTTATGTAACATCTTTAAACACAGATCTATGCAGCATATAAACAGTTTTTAATCATCTGAGGTCTCTTTTCAGACCATTTCTTATACAAATCTTCCACCGTCCCTCTCTGCGCTCCACTGCTCTCCTTCCTGCTCCCTCTGCTGCCACCGTCTTTCACACAAACCACACTCACAACAAACGGTGTGTGTGCACACACACCCCGACGCACGCACGCTCTCCAGAGACGTGTCCGCTGCTCTGACCTCTCTCTTGGGGGAAAGCTGGCTGTCTGCCCAGCTCGCCCTTTTTTCCTTCCCTCTCTGCTTCACACATTTTCCTTTTTCTCTGTATCTTTCTTCCTCCGATTCTATCTGTATCTCTCCATCTATTGATCTATCTATTTTTCTAATCTCCTTTTGTCTCCTCTCCTCTGCTGCGTGTCTCTCCTACTCTTGCCTCCTCTTATCTCTTCATCCTCCTTTAATGCTGATCTCCACTCATCTACCGTCTTTTCACCCTTTAATTTTCTTCCCTCCTTCTTGTTTCATTTTCTGCCTTTTCTCCTCTCTTCCCTTGGAGCTTCTTTTCAGGGTGCTGGTGTTGCTGTGGGGCTCTGCCTGGGGCTCCTTGCCCGGCTCATGTTGCCTCTCTCTGGGCACAGCGCCCGGAGAGGGATGGGCAGGGCTAAAGATGAGCCAGAGGGGCATTTGAGGGTGTTTGTCTGTATCCAGTGATGAGGAAGGAGGTGAGGGGGGTGGAAGGCGCCGAAAGTGTCGAAGGAGGGGAAGGGACTGAAAGAAAGAGGGGGAGGAGATTTGTTGACAGAGAAACAAAAAGCCAAAGATGGAGAAAGAAGTGCAGACTTTTGATGAGTCACAGTTTGCTGGTTGGACTGTTGCTGTGGCTACAGCAGAACTTTTTTTTTTACATGTTTGAAGCAAAATTATTATCATTTTTTAATACTTAATGAAATCACTGATTAACTGCAACTCTGATTTTGGGTAAAGCTTTGGCCTGAAAAATGAGTAGAATAATAATAAAAAAAGAAACAATACAATTAAAATATGCAGTCTAGTTATTTTAGTCTTAGGAATTTAGATTGCATCTTCAAACAATATCAATGTTGGTGGCATTGTCTTAGAAAATTATTAGCTTTCTGCATTTGCACAATTCCAAAAAGGAGAAATACAATTGATTTGTGCACTGAGCTATATTTTAAGAATCTTTTTTTAATATCTTTACTTAAAGTAAATATATATATATAAAGCAGATCAAATCTCCTTCTCATGGTAGATGTCTTTATTGGCCCCTTTGCCAGGTCCAGATCATGGACTTAACAGCTTGTTTAACAAGCGCCAACTTGTAGAAGCTGCACTTCTACAGTCTTCAAAATATTCAAATTTAGAAAACCTAACTCACCAGCCAACAATGGAACAGCACAAGTTTGTGTACTACACCCTTTTTTTGTACCAATATACACCAATGAATACATAAGTTATTTAATTACTTCAGTTCCAAAATCCTTTGAGGACACAGTCATCATCGCACAATGATGGTCATTCACAACGTAATGCTAAGGAAACCAAGTCCACTTTAACAGCAGGACAACAAACATAAATATCTTGGACTAATGTTGAACAGTGAACTCACAGCTCTACAGATGCACTTGCTTCTCCGTTTCACAGTGGTTCAAACTCATCAGTATCTAGAAGGTCTTCAGGATCGTAGCGCAGCCCATCTCTAATTGATCAGAACTAAAATGCACGGTCACAACATGCTGCTCTACCACAACCATCCAGGACATCTCAGATCCACGGAGCTGCCATCTGCAACTCTTAACTATTGTGAGAACGTCCGAGATAAATAATCATCCAAGGGTAACATAAGAACAGTTTAATGGTTCATAGAATAGCATCACATTAAATCTCCATGTCGTTTTAGGGACTGAAGTTGTTTTAAAGATGTCAGTGACTTCGTTCCATCTGTTTTGAGTTTGTTTAAATCAGAACATGATGCGTTTCTGTTTGAGCTCTTATAGCCCATATCATAATGTCACATCTTGCCAATGTGATTAGTAATAGATCATTTTATGATTAAGGAAGGGCAATTGCTTCACATAGAATGAATAAATACAAAATGCATTTTTCAAACTTTATTTGATTTTTTTCCCTCTACATTTTGTTTGATGATATGAAGCATTTACACACAACTGAAGATGTGCAGGAGGGAGTGGGAAACACTTTCCCAGTTTCAGCATGATCATGTGATCATCCTGAAACTGAAGCTGCCTGCAGGTGCACACCTTGATAATCAGCTCACCTGTCCCCAGCCACATGCTGAGAGCTGCATTTCCCCTGCTGGTCAGTAATGGTAGTGCCCTGCTGGAGAGGGAGCCAATGGCCTGGATCCAACCATGAGACGTGATGGGGGAGGGAGAGTTGTTTGGGAGAAGAAGAAGCAGAGGCTCTGTGTTGTTTGGCTGATGAGTTGAAATAATAAAGATGTTACATTTATTTAAAATGTCCAAACTCCAGTCCTTTGTTTAGTTTTTCTCCTGTCCCCTTCCATCCTTCCTTCCCACTTCTGTCTTTCCTTATGTAGTTCTCTATTTTCAAATATCCTCTCCAGCAATAAAGAGCGTCAGTGATGTAGCGCCCTCTGTCTGCACTCACTGTTACTACAAGTTGTCATCTTGAAACTGTGACCTCATTGACCCTCGAGGAAGTGAAAGAAACAGAAAAAGGAAGAAAAAGAAACAGAAGTAAAAACAAAACAAAAACATCTTAATTTGGCACACATTTTATTCATTAATTAGAATACTAAAAACTGTTTTTAAACAGCTGAAGCCCTAACGACTGAATAAAAAGATGTTTTTCCAAATTACAGTCTTTTTTTTTTTTTAAAGCCATTGCTGTGTGTTTTAATACCGACAGCATGATGGCCAGCAAGACAGACAGACCGTTCGCCCAAATGACAGCATTCTGATCTTGACTCAGGGGGGTTGCAGGACATGTTGATGAAACATATAAGCTGCATATGTTAAAATATGTAGGTGAAAGTTCAGTAATGCAGAAACATGTGATTATAGTCGAGGTGAATCCACTGGATTAACTTATTTGCAGGAATGGTAATGTTTTCACACAAACAGAAACCACATTGCATTTTTAGCCAGCAGTGCAATCCGGAGATGTTTACCTCATTTTAGGATTGCACACTTAACACTAGTACACCATCTCCTTACACCATCTCCTGCAGTCCCTGCCCACTCAACGGTTACTACAGCATGGAGTCATAAAGCCACCAGGAAACTGAGCGAACCGGGGTAGAGCAGAATTCTTGTTATCTAAAAAGCTAATCTGGCAAAGAGTCAGTTCTCTCCCTCTTAAGCGAATGCAGAGCCCTGCTCCTCTCCGTCCGCCCTGCAGAGACCCCCAGCCATGCTTCCTAATAAATCAATTCAGCCAATCACTGATGGATGTGTTCTGTAGGAGAAAATATGTGCACGTGTGCGCCTGTTTGTGTGTAAATCAATGTTGTCTGCTGGTTCTGATGTTTTGTTTTCTTTCTGCCAGTCAGACGACTGGCTAATGTTGCGTTGTTCCTTCGTCTGAGCTCAAAAAGCAGCCAGGAGCGTGGGACTCATGGTAGGTAGGCAGACTAGGGAGGAAATAAAAAGGAAGGAACGCTGAGGAAATAAAAAGGTGAGCAAGCAGGACAGAGAGCAGCATGACGGATTGAAAATTCAAAGGATGAGAGCCAGGGAGGGGCTCAGAAACAAGATAGAGGGAATACATTTTAATTTGATCCTCTCTCTCCCCCTTCCCACTCAGCACAGCAAGTGTGTTGACAGATTGGGTATTGCTTTGGTCCCAAGACTGGCTACAGAAAAAAAAAACAAAAAAACACTCAGTAATTATCTAGAAAGAGCACCTGGGTGCCGAGAATCTCATTATATTAAAACTACTCCAACATACAAACACACAGCAAAGGCAGAGACGTTATAGACCAACACAAAATAGAGCGTGATTACCAAATGGAAGGAAAAAGATATACGCTTTTAAAATCTGAAAAGTGTGGCATGCATTTCAGCACCTTTTACTCTCATACTCCTCAATAAAACCAACAGTTTTGGTTCCAGGATACATAAAACACAGAAGATGATGCTCTGCTCAGATCAGATCAATCTAATCATCATGCAAAACAATGTAGCAGAAAACTGTATATCAGCCTAAAACCAACTCTAAAACACGGTTGTGGCAGCATCATGCTGTGGGTATGTGTTTTTTTTAAGCAGAGATGGAAATGGAGAAGATAAATAGAGTAATACTGAAGAAAAACTGTAGAAGAAGCATTAGGGTGAAAGCATTTTGATGTTTTAACGTCGATAAATAATTCTTGAAAATATACGTTCACACATTTCTCCAACCAATCTAAGATAAAGCCATTTAGCAAAAGACTGGGCCGCTTTGAAATCCACTTATACTTCTTCCACCTCACAAGTTTATGCTACTTTTTATGTTCTATCAAATAAAATGTTCTATCAAATAAATGTGGAAAGTTCAGAGTATCTTTTCAAAGCAAGAAGAAAAAGGGGCAAAAGTGTGAAGCGTGTCTCACTGCAGATAAGCTTGAAAGTCGCCATTTTACTGCTTTTTGTATTTTCTACAGAAACAATACTATGCAGTAATATTAACAAAAACGCCACCTTAGAGATAGTGAGCAAATAAACACATTTTATAGCATACGCTTTTTGTTCCATGACAGCAAAGGTGAAAACACAGCTGAAAGTTGAACTTTGTGATCTTTGATCTGTTGTAGTAGCAAACAGTGACCAGTAAGAGGCAGCGTTTCCTCTCATCTGACTGACCACCATGTCTGTCGTTACCCAAACTTCTACATGTCTTGTCTCTCCGTTTCTTTTTGCCCAGAAAACGCAGAAACTCACACAGACTGAACCGATTCAGCAGCAGTTGCACTTCAGTTTCCTTTTAGTGGTTAAATTAGTCTGTAACCAAGCCAGACTAAAAGCTGGGAATTAGTCTAACTGCTGGCAGGAAAACAGGGTCATCGATGGCTTATCCTGATCAACAAATGTACCAGCATGACAGTTATATGCAATACTGCGTCTTTAAAGCCAACTCGGTTTATGTCATCTGAAAAGCGAGCAGCCAGACCACAATCCACAGGCCATACACTTCTTTATGACTGAATGTTCAAACCCAAAAGTAAGAAAAGAACATGGTCAGTAGCTAAATGCGTCTAAAATGAGTAATTTTATGCGTCTTATGGGTATCTACTTGAAAAACTAAGTACTTGAAAAGAATTTTGTAAGTTATTGCCTGAAAACATATTCAGTCAGAAATAATCAGGTATTTTATTAAAGCTTCAAAATAAAATTTTCCCCCAATTTGTCAAGGTTTTTTTTTTTTTTTATCCCTTGGGACGCAACGTAGCTGGACCAGCAAATACTCGCATTTCTGCTGTTTTTGAAGATTATGCCTTATAGCAAGTTAAAGTCAAAACTCAGTTTCGCAGAAACAGAACATGGGAAACACTGCCGAGTTGAGGCAAGCTACAAAAAGCTATTTGAAAGAAGCTGCTTGTTGCATCCAAGCACCGTATTGGAAAGTTGAGTGGAAGGAAGAACTAAGGAAGAAGTGGCTAAACAACAGGGATATTGAAAGCATTGAGCCACTTCATCTACTATTGGTCCAGTGAGTCAAAAGTGAACACAGCCAGCTACCAGGATGTTTTAGAACGTTTCATGCTTCTCCCTGCTCACACGATTTACAGAGATGCTGATTTTATTTTCCAAGAGGACTTGGCACCTGCCAGCACTGCCACAGGCACCAATATACGCTTTAACTGACCAGGGTAACATTAGGCTAGCACATTTTCCTGATTTTAATCCAATAGAGGCTCTATGGAGCATTGCTTTGCAAAGTTTGAGGCATGTCTCCCTAGGGGGCGCCAGAGCCGTTAATGGATGGGCGCAACATGGGGGAAAAAATAAACCAGGAAAAGTAACTGTAATGATGTAGATACTTCACCAAGTCTGTGTCAGAGACAAAATTGATAGATTTTTAGCACCTAAAGCTACAGCCAGAATGGAGACTATAGGCCAAGCAAAATAAGAAGAAGGAAGTATAATGATTTAAAGTTGGGAAATTAATGGGCTGGATCTGAACATGATGCACTGCCACATAGTTACTACTAAACCCTGAGACTTTATGTACAGGAGGATAAACGAACTGCAGAAAGTGGTTCAAATCAAAGCAGATCAACTGCACCAGTATGAACGGGACATCAAATACAGCAACAGCAAACAGTTTAGAGTAACAATATAGTTAGACAGGGGTCAGGGGTCAAAGCTGTCTATTTGCTCTCTGAGAGGGGAGGCAGCTCTCCTACACTTTGAAAACACCCGACAAGGAGCGTTTCAGGGGTGGGCACTCCTGGTCCTCGAGGGCCGGTGTCCTGCAACTTTTAGATGCATCTCTACTTCAACACACCTGAGTCAAATAATGAGGTCGTTAGCAGGACTCTGGAGAACTTGACTGCACTTAGGAGGTGATTCAGCTGTTGGATTCAGGTGTGTTGGACCAGGGAGACATCTAAGAGTTGCAGGACACCGGCCCTCGAGGACCAGGATTGCCCACCCCTGGTGGAAGATTAGGGAAACTAGAGTCAAATGAGCTGAAGGCCTCTACGAAAGTAACCTGGACTTCTTTTTGTCATGCTGCAGTAATCCAGTAATCCACGCAAAAGTAGCCATGACAAAATATTGATCATAATTACAGTGCAGAACAAGAATACTTTCCAGTAGGATTTAAAATCCTTCTTTCAGCTTGAAAAAGCTCAGCACAGGTATGTTTTAAGCTTCAATGTAAACGGTTAAACCTGTGAAGCAGAATTTCAATCCATTTGCCTAAATGTGCCCAGGAGAAATATTTAGAAAATGCTGAGATTAAAAGTGTACAGCTTAAAGTTGTTTTTTGTAATAACTGACAGAGATGTACTCTTAATGAGTCGTGCAAATAAATCAACTGAAAAAAAGAAGAGGTTATAACAGCAAAAAAAAAAGTCTGACATTTAAAAGTCAGTAGAGAAAGTTTATTGTAGTGAGCCTGGCTCCAAAAATCATTATCATTTCTGTTGGAGTTAACAGTCCATACCGTCCTCACAGATGACATTTAACCCCGCTGCAGGTGTGCTGCTGATAGTTTTATCAGCTCTGGATCAGGGCAGCAGACAGGAAAATGAGCGAAAGTAAAGAGGCAGCAGCAGCAGAGAAAGGCTTTCTGTGTTATGAGATGTTTAGACGGTAGATTTACTGTAACTGGCCCAGTTTGTGCTGCCTGTCACACTGTTTAAATTCCTAAAAGTTCCCCAGCCATGAAGATGCAATTCCGGAAAAACATCAGCGCTGAGAAGAAGCATTTTTCTCCTCCTTTGAGTCAGGGATGCAGGAGTTTTCATACTGACCTGCCTTGTGGCTCGCTGGTCTGTGACTGTCCCCCTCACACCAGCCGCCGGATTTATAAAACGGTTTCAGGGCCTATAAAGTGTCCAATAAACCGCTTTTACTATTAGCCCAGGAAGCTGGTAGGATATAGCTGCTAACCGCTGCCGCCACCCTTCCAACACGTGCTCACACACACACGCTGACAAACACATGCTTGGTGGTCAAGCCGTCAGAATCTGAGCACTCAGATACATGCAGAAATACACTGAGTTTGACCATAATGATGACCACATGACCACAGCGTACCGTCAGCACACACAGAGACTCACAGCAGACTGATGCTTCTCAGCTTATTTTATATTGCAACAGAGCGCAGCAGAGATATTTTAATGATTCTAAGGAGGAGGAAAGGACAAACAATTACCATCTGCAAAACACCCAATGTTTATGGAAATGACACAGCTGTATGTTTGTGCTCCAAGTTAAATTGTAGCCAGAGTTCCTCTACGAATGGAAAATGTCCTGTGATACCGAAACCTCGCTACTTTTTCTTTATTCAGAGTTGGGTCATTTATGGTCAAACGGAGCTGCTGTTGTGGTTCAATTCTCATCTACAAGTTGCTTTTTTTAGAGGAAAAGCAACAAAAATGCTCTGAACAATCTGAAAGTTTTCAGGAACGAGAAGCACGAGACATTTTCTCCCGAGTTTTTAGCTTCTTGCATTCATTTTGCTGACTGTGTGTTTCATTGTTTCAAATCTGACAAAAATATGGAAAACAAAGCAGCCAACCTTGCTGGTGCACTGCTTGACACTCGTCAACTCGTATTTTTCTACGTTAAAACGAAAAACTTTAAATCTAGGTCAAGACGATCCTGTTTAATTTGGCATTCGAAGTTTGCTGATTTTCCCATATATCTCTGCTTGTCCAGTGAAACTACATTAGTTTGAATTTGAACTCTGGTTTAGTAGGGATGGTGCGGTCAGGGTTATATACAAGGTTAGGTTTCCTCTACATTTTAGTAAATCAGACTAGAGCATCTTCTTCCACATATTTGCCGTGTCCTCTCAATAGCTTAAAGCAAACTGGAAACAAATCTTGTTATGGCTTTCTCTCAGCAATTACTTAATGACACTCTGCCATGAAAACTAAATATGTGGAGTGTATGACTAATAGCTGTCCTTTTCACCAAATGCAGCTGCATCTCTGTGGCTCCTTCAGAGTTACCATCAACCGCTGTTTTCTCTGATTAATGACAGATTTTAAGGATATTAGTAGATAATTTTGATAAAAATTCATTTTTTCAGCCTTATAGTTTTAGTCTTTTTGTGAAATCATGCATCGTTGTCCGTCAGTTCCACATAAATCATAAAGTAATGGGACAAAGTATAAAATAGTTTGAATGTTTTTTTACAAGGCCCCATGTAATAAAGTAACTTTTACAACCTCAAAAATTTTTTTAATGGAGACACTTTGCTTTCAGAAAGGAAAATGGATCAATAAATCTAAAAATTAGATACAAAATCTATTAAATCTCACAATGGAGAAAACTCAGCTTCAAGGACAAATGAGAAGCAGAAAGACAGACGTGAAGAACAGCTGAAGATTCGGGGTCCCTGCAGGAGAAGCATGCGGGTTGGATGTTCCTGTTTTATTACGCTTTTACTAAGGATTTATGGACTATACCTGCATCTACCATTATGCAGTAGTTCTGATTTTTTCTAAAGGTATTTACCTCATCTACACTGTGTTTTCCACCAGTCTTCACCTTGTCATCAATACAAAGTCTGAAGAATTATAAATAAATAAAAAAGATAATGAAATTATAGCAACGCAGTCATCATGAAGTGCACAAGATTTCTTTCTCTGATAAGTAATCATTATCCACAGTGGATAAGTACTCGCAAGCCAGCCAATCAGATTAAAGAGTTTTAAATACCTGCTCTTCATCTGAAGAGACCATCCTCTTCACACAGACGACCATCTGGGAGTCCAACCTGGTCATTAGAGCTCACAGACACACACATGCCTGACACGTCCTGTTTCCTGAGGGGTTTTTATGTAAAAGACATAAAAATCCCAGCATTTTTGTGGTTGTGTCCTAGAGATACAACCATAGTGTAACCTTGAGAAAGGCCATCTTCTCAAATGTCTGGACAGGAGACAAACGGACTAGCTGACATTCCTTAATGATGCCGTCCTGTGGGGACGAGACGCTCAGGTAGCTTCCCTTGAGGAAAAGACGTCCAGGTTTCATGGCCTCCTGCTGAACGGGCCAGGAGACCAATGCATTCATCTTGAACTGTGTAAAAGAAATCCCAAACAGCATAAATAAAAATGCACCATGAAAAGAAGGAAGGAGGAACAGACGTTGGCCTGGACGTGGACTGAGGAGAGATTATCTCTCTCTAATGGCTAAGTTGTTGACAGCAACACTTTTTGCCACCCCTATCTACACGTCTAACGTTACAGTGAGCCGCAGCACAAAACGCGCCCACAGACATGTACTTCCTCTCCTCTTTGCAGGGCTTATCAGCCCCGTTGTCAGCTGGCTCGGGGATTTATGAAGATATCAGACTCTGAAACCCTGAAATCCACGAGGCCGACCAGAGACGACCCCGACTTCCTCTCGGGTCCTTTTGCAGCCGATGCATGTTGAAAACAAATCGGACGCTTCGCTTTTACAAGCTTCAGGCAGATGGGGGGGAAAAAGTGGCTTTTTCTGCTGCATTTCGCATGAATCCGTCTCTGATTCACAACATATAAAACAAGACGGTTGAACGAATTCCATCCAATAAAATGTATTTGTTGCTCATCTTTATACTCGCACAGAGCAATTTCACCATTCAAAATAAACTATTTGTTGACAGAACAAGCAGAATGTTTCACAGAGAAGCTTTTAATCCCTCAGACATTCGATTATCTACTTTTACAACCGGCTTCTTATGTTTAGATGGTTCATAAAAACTTGGAGTGAGAAGGATTTGGGGCAAAACTGAGCATAAAATCCAAGAATGAAGATGAAGAGTTCATGAGAATGTCAAGAGAATAGAAATAACTGAAATACAAAATTATCAGTGGCCAATTTTGATTAATGTGATTAAGGCTCAACAGATACGACGGTGACGTTTGCTTAGTCGTCCTATTTTTGGTCACTAAGATCAATTCTACATATGTAATTATGAATTTGTTAAATTCTAATTTTGTACAAGAGTTTCTTCACCGTTTTCAACCTTCTGAATACAGTAATATGCATTTTTGTTCATTTTGTACCTTCATTTGATGCTTCGTGCTTTTTCGCTACATTTAATCAAACTTTGGTCGTTTTTGTCTCACTTCATTCCACAATTTTTGGTCTCTATTGTAATTATTCTCAACTCGTCTCTTGTCACATTTAATAAAATGGCACAAATGATTAAAAGCCGTTTTGGCTATGTCATGGGTATGTTTTCATATATGAAAATTATGATTAAATCTTGATTATTTTTGAATAGTAAAGAAAATCATAACTTTTGCCATATTACCAACCTCTTGGTTTGAAAATTTAGATCAAACTTTTCATACAAAAATCTTTAGGAATTGTTTTAGTTTTAAAAAATCGTAGAAAATATTGACGCTTCACTCTAGCTCCCAGCCATGTTCAGCGTCTCTTGCTCATCTACAGCTGCAAAAGTACTATTTATACTTATATATCACAAATGCATATGCGTAGCAGTAAATCAACGCGTTATATCATTTGTTATATGAAAGCTTTTCACACAAAGTGAGTCACTGCAGACACTTGTGTGTTTTATGATAGCTGTCAGAATGGTGAACTCGGTCCAGAGTTCCCTCAGAGCTGCAGTTAGTCAGACTTGGATTTCAAACAAGTCCCTGCACGGCCCAGATGAAGGCAGAGCAATTTCTCTATACTGAGAGAAACATTTGTGCAAGATTTCGACCAAAATAGTCCTGGTCTGCACCGCAGAGCGGGAGAGCTGCCTTCATTTAGGTCGATGGGGTTGGCAGACACACACACACGCGCACACACACCCACGCACGCAGATAGGCTGCCTTTCACCACTGTCAAGGGTAGCCAAAGTCATATGGAATGAGACCGTGACAATGAAAACATTAGGGTTGAACATCAATTTCTATAAATTTAGATAAAATAAAGTCAGAAGCCTTTTTCACCTTGACTGCATGTTGAATAACTCATGCAGTCGGCGCTCAAGTTCAAACCCATCATTTACATTGAAAAATTCCTACAGAGTTTAACTTGTTGAACTCTGAGGCGGTGGTGCCACCAACCGGGGCCCCAGTGGGGCGTCAGGCATTCTTACATACGTCTGTGGATTTAAGAAAAGGAAGACAACTTTGAGTATTAATTATTTCACCTGCTTAACGAGCTCTATAAACAGTTCTTCTCTAAGTGCCACTAACTTTTCTTTTCCTAAAGGTTTCTCCAAGTTGACAAGGTAAGTCAACTAATTAATAATGCTGTAAAACAAAATAAAATAAAAACTCTCCACTTCTGCATCGTTTGCTACATCAGACTCATTTTTCCTCCTTTGTTTTAAAAATCATCCTCCTCATTTGACTTGTATCGTAGCACCACTACCTCATATGCAGCTCCTAATTTAACAATTAGGAACAAAACTTCAACCTTGTAGAATCAAGGCACCAACCACTACAATCTGCAAAAAAAAAAAATTCTTGGCCTCCTGTGAGCTACATTTCAATAAAAATACACTTGTATCTGCAGAGTGTCCATGAACAGTAAAAAAACAGTACAGAAAGGACAACAGAAACTAAACAATTTGAAGGGTCATGCTCTAAACAAAAGTAGCAGATTAAACTGAGTTCAGCAGATGGAAGCTGAGGAAGCTGCAGGGCTCATTTTTATTCAGAATTTCAGATAAACTCTGCTGGCATGTTGCTGTCAATACGTGAGAGATTATTTTGTCAGTTCAAACCACAAAAAAAATTAAAAACACTGAAGACAAGCAACGAGTGGCCACGTAGTGTCAGCAGTTACTAGTCAAAATTTTAGTTTTCTGGCAAACGACATCAGTTTTAGATATTTACATCTGGAAAGAACAGCGGATAACTGAACAGATGTAAATAAGCCTGCAGGTTGCAAACACTGCATCCCGACATAGTCCATATGCTAATTGGTGAATGATATCATGACCTACATTTATGTTTTTAAACTTTATTTCAGGCAAAATGTAATAAACTGAAGAAAAGCAGTTCCAATTGGAGGCGAGAGCTTATTTCAGAACGTCAGTATGGTGAACCCAGTGTTTGTACCGCCCCCTAAAACGACAATGCCCTGGGTGGTGAGCAACTATAAAAAGCAACTGACTGTTGGAATCCCTGAAACAAAAGCTGTTTTTTTTTTTTTTTTGTCATTCAGAGTATCCCCTAAGCCCACCAGCGCCCACCCGGCCCCCCAACACCAGCACTAGGCCGCCCGTTTGAAAGTTTTCTAGACTCGCCCCTGGTCTCTGGACAATCAGCTTTAGAACAAACATCAGGAAAAGTTGGGAAATTGTGAAGCAAAATAGAAACGAGTCAAAGTTCTAAACGAGTTTCCTCAAACATTATTAATAAAATAAGACAAAAAGACACTTCCTACCTTCTCTTCTTCTTCTTCTCTGGAGAAGAATTGCTGCTCAACTCTGCTGGAGGAAAAAAAAATCTCCTTCCACCATCCGAGGTGTTGAAGTTTGTCTGTCCGGTTGGAAACTTCACACTCAGCGATGTTTTTCAGGCTGTTTTTTTTTTTTTTTTTTTAACTAGACGCACACAGATTCCTTCAAGTGTCACTTTCTGGACCCCTTCCTTCCTTTCCTTTCACTCCTCGATGTCTAAAGTCCTCCTCTTGGTCACAAAAGCGGCCGTTTTTATGAGGCGGTGCAGGGAGGCGGTGGGGGTGTCCAGGCGGCAGCTGCTGCTGCGTGAACCGTGGACCCTGGTCCGGGTCAGTCCCCAAGTTGTCCCGGAGGGATAGAGTCCTGTTCTCTGCTCCGTCCGTTTCAGCAACAGGTGGGAGAAGTGAAGTGAGATTTCTCCACAAGTTTTCAAAGCACTTCCCAGAGAACTACGCGCGGAGGAGAGGAGGAGACCGCGGCTCGCCAAAGTTTTTACGCGCACGAAAACAGAGCGAGAAGTTGGAGCTGCAGACACAGAAGAGGGAGTGGAGAGAAACCACCGAGCTCTAGCGTGGGCTTTCCTCCACAGCTGTCCTCTGCTCCCAGTCTGTCCAGAGAGACACCAGGGAAAGTGGTAAATAAGGATGCAGAGGAGGAGGAGGAGACCGGAACGTTTTTAAGTTATCAAATTTCTCCTAATAAAGAAACGGCCGCAAAGAAAATATCCTACAGTCAGCTGCTGGCGAGCCGCTTAATGAGACTCACCTGTGAGATGCTGCGCAGCTGCAGCAGGATTACAGTTAATCAAGTCATACTGTACAGACCGGAAGTGTATAGTCGCGAAATACGTTTGCTTATTTTTGGTAGGGAGAGACGGGAAAACGACTGCAGAGAGCGTTTTTACTCTACTGTACTCTTTTGGTAATATTTGGAAGCTGCTGCTGCAGTTTTGTAAAGACGGCACTTGTTTTGTCAAATTTTTGACTGTCACTTTAAAAGTGTCAGCATTTTTGATGTAAACTTTAGGCTTACACCATCAATCGTTACTTTATATTTTTGCTACAGGTGATGTGGCTCTCCACCCAGGGCGGCAGTGGTCCGAGGGGCGCCTCAAAGAATAGGAGAAAGTTGGTCAGTTGAACCCAAATAGGTTTTTACAACTATTTTCATGTACAGTCAATGGGTTTGGCACCTTACAGTGCTTAATGCCATGCAAGCACTATATTAAAATATAGATAGATACTATATGCTAATGTATGATTTACAACTTCCAGAGATCTGCTATGGGCCACCATAAATGGAGGCAAACATAAAGAAGCAAAATAACTATTTGTAATAAATCACATAAGTATGACCAAACAGATAAACGCATTTTAGCTCATTTGAACATTTTGTTTCCCTTTAATGTGCCAGAGTCCTTTCAGTCCGGCACAATCTGGAATAAAAATTGTGAATCAGCAGATCAGACCTCAAAGAAAATAAATAACTTTATCAGCCATACAAAGCTTAATCAGCGCATCTCTTGATTTTGGTATTTAGTGTTTGTATTACACAATAATTTATCTCAGAAGGACTTTGTCTGCCTGACTGGTTAACTTTAGCTTTAAATTTTGTTGAAATACAAGCATCTGGAATCAGAATAAGTGAAAATCTGAACTATTAGGTCAGACCTTGAATAAAACACCATGATCTGTGCATCTGTAGCTACTTCTGAATCTAAACTCAGTCCAGCTCTTTCTCCCCATCCATATAATTTTTCCAAAACAAATCTCTAATAATCCAGAACTGACCAGAACTTGATATTCATTAAAATGATACGTTTTCTATAACTCCTATCTCGCTGACAGAAGAAATGGAAACATTTCTTCTTTATTTGACACATACTGTTGTTATATTGTCACACTGTTTTATCTCTACAATATGTGGCTCACATATTTTACAGGCAAGTCCATTTTCTTTTCAGCGTTTATTGACATCACACAAGTGAGCAGCAAGGAAAGAGTGAAGAGGTCAAAGGGCCTGACAGCCAAGAAAAATCACTTATATCCCAGAAAGAGACTAAATGTACAGGAGTAACAGTGAGACGTGTTCAAATAGAGCTTTTTTTAAGCAAAATTAAAGATGCTAAAAACAAAAATACACAAAAAATATTTAAATCAATACATAATAAACGTACAAAGACATAAAAACAGACCAAAAACAAGACCTAAAGTGCCAACTGAGGAAAATGCTTCTGTTCACACCTGTTAAAATCAGTAAAATCCCTTAAAACACAGACTTTTATTGTGGTAAACTAATGTCAAGCTGAAAGCTTTAGATAAATCTGACTGCGTTTAGTCAGTGAAGAAAAAAAGTCAAACTCTAACTGAAGTACTTTTCTTTTTATATAGTCAGTTTCTAAGAACTGATTAGTGATCTGTGACTTTTTATTTCTCAGGGAATAAAAACTATAATAAGGTTTTCCTTACCATAAAAAGTGTAAACATGAGGCTAAGATTGAGCTAGCAGCCAACAGACATGATATGTGGAAGCCCTGTTAAGTATGGTGGGTGACCTGTGATGCTGTGGGCCTGTTTCCCCTCCAAAGAGCCCTGGGAACCTCTGGAAATACCACGAGCTCTGAAATCTGAACCTGTTCTGCCTCTAAGATGAAAATGAGCCACGTTATTCGGTCTTTGAGCCAGAAAACTTCTTCCACCGTCGTCTCAGTTCTGAGGGTGACGTGAGCAGAGGAGCACCAGTGAAAAACACAAGACTCTGAAGGATTTAGAGAAACGCTGCAACGCTCTCACTTTCTGTTTGCACCTAGCTCCTGAAAAGTTAAGGAAGATTAAGTGCTGCACTCTAATTACACACAGTGGATTATTCTAAATTTCTCAGTTGGAAGTTATTCTACTGCAGTAAAATATGAATTTATTTTAAAGCTTTTTAACTCGTCTTTTCCAGGGACACCGCAAAAAAAAAACCCCCCCAAAAAAAACCCGTCTGGCACTATGTGGAAAATGACTTGTACACAAAGTTCCTTGGTGAAACACACAATGTAAGAAAAAGACACAAAGTAATAAATAAAATTCAGATTACATCCAAAGGAAACTATTTTTCTTCTCAAAATGCTACATCAATTTGATTCAAATGAGCAGAAATATATCAATTCAAAGCAAAAGAAGAAAAAAAAAAACACATTAAGGGCATCTGACAACTTGGAACCTTTCAGTGAAAAAATACAAATTATTCCTGCCGTGGTTTTACGGTCGTTGTGTTTCTGTTGGACTTTCACAAAGCCGGTTGCTTCCTAATCCGTCCCTGTCTGCAGAAGGTAAAAACTCGCCGGATTCGAAGTCAATCTAAATTTCCGACAGCTTGGACTGAAAACCTGCCAGCAGAAGGTTCAAAGGTGAGTTTCTCTGCCCACATCAGTGAGCCTGAATCCGTCTGGCCTCCGTTGCTTTGTGGTTCAAAACCAGAAAAGTGACAGAACTGGAACGACAGAAAGGGAAAATGTCATCAGTGTTGGAGGATGTTTGGTCTGTCGGCGGCTAACAGCTTGATTTAGCTGCCTGACTCCGTTGATGTTGTTTTTATTTCCCCTTAAAGAGCTTCCTCCTTCCCGTTCTCTTTGGTTCACTCATCCACGACTGCAGCGATTGGCTTACTCTAGAAAACGTTGATTAGCAAACCAAACCACGGCCGTGATAATCAATCATCATTTTAAATCATTGTGCTGTAAGTTGTTTGTTTTGCTTTCCCTCCATCATCTTCCTCTTTTTTCTTTTCAGCCCATGTTTGACGTGATGATTGAAACCACCTGAAAACCGGCGAACGAGTCCACCGGATACGAGAAGACAAGGTCGAAACGACGACACGCCGAGCGCCTCTGTAACGTGGAAAACAAATATCTGTTGTCATCTTGACTCTGTAAAGAAAGGCATGAGTTTTTGTGTGTCTAAATAAAAAAAAAGTAGGATTATTACAGTCTGTTCTTTTTTTCTTTTTCTTTTTACTGGATCTGGATAATTAAAAGCCAAGTTTCAGCAACTGCAAAGTTTCCAATGTGCAGTAACTCAGAGCAGCGGGAAGCTCCTCCCATATGGTGCTCCCAGCAGGATAAAACAAACACAACTTCTGTTTGGCAGTAATTCTGTGCATCACATCCCACACGCTGTACAGCAGTTTCATCTGAGTTCAACGTAAAATACAGCAGCAGGCAAAATCTCCCCTCTAAAGACGTGGATTTTGACTAGGTTGATCCTGAGAAGTATCGGCAAAAAACATTCTACTGAGCAGCAACGTTGAAAGACACCTGAAGGCGTTCTCCTCACTTTTCACACAATGAGTTTGTAGAATCATTTTAATGCTAGGGCATAAAAAAAATGTCTCTTTGGGTGCAGAAATAATACTCTTACACATTTCTGTCTTTAAAATGATCTATTTCGGTCCAGACTCTTCTGATTTTCATTTTCTTATTTGCTTTTGCTCTAAAACCACAGATGATGTCGTTCATCGATGCATTTAAAGTGTTGCATTTGATCAAATTCAGTCTGATTAAAGCGGCTTAAAAAAGTTCGTTTTAAAATCTCTTAAATCTGAATCGTAAGCAGATTTTTTTTTCACTGCCTCAAGCAACGCAGGGCGAAAATCAAGTAAACATTTGTTACAAAAACGTAACATAAATGTTTAGCACTGCCGTCAAAAACACGAGTTCTCCCCTGATCCTCTCTGACTGATAATCATTTTGTCAAACACTGAAAAATCGGATTATTTTCTTATTTGTCTGTTTGTTGAAGGCGTTTAAGCGGAAAAGTGTAATTTTGTTTGGCGTATAAAGTTATGCTCCACGTTTGTTACAGTGTAATTGTTAAATAAACAAATATATTTTTCATAATTCCTAGAAAGCAAATCTAAATCAGCAAGTCAAGCTACATGTAAATAAATTGGTACCAGAGGATGAAATCTAAATATTTAACTTGGTGAAGTGTGCATCTTAACAGAGAACATCTTAATAAGCTCTTATCCATTTTATTATTAAAACAAACTAGGTTAAATTTATGAATCTGTTGGTAATCCTTTTGTTCTAACATTTTTTTAATCAGTCCTCTGGATCAGGTGGTTAAAATGATTTCAATAAACCTGATTATTTCATCTCAGCTCTAAAATTCCTCTTTTTAACATGAAAAAATTCACATTTCACAATAAAAAAAAACAAACAGTCCTTTGGTTAAAAATTAATGCAGACACGCATTAAAACGTGGCACCAAATGACAAAGAAAAGTCTTTTTCAAAAGCTTCAGGGATGAAAGTCAGAACATTTTTCATGTAGGCAAATATTTATCTTCAGATGTTTGTTTTGTTTTTTTTGCAGACTAACACAAAGTTAAATCCAGCGGGTTGTGAGTTTCAGCGGCGATGATAAAATGATGTTTGCTGCTCAGTGTGGTGTGTCTCCACTTCTCTACCTATCTCTCTCTATCACATAAATCAGCGACTCATGCAGCCGTATCTCTTCCTCCTCCTCCTCCCGGTCGCTCTGTTCATCCCCTCTGCCTTACTCCGCTGGCTTTTATTAGGACTGTAGATGGAGAAAGCAGAAGTCTCTGCAGAAAGCATGCACACAGACAGAGGGGAGCGTTGCCATATGTGCGGGAAAAACGCGTGTTACGTTTACAGACCGTCGGGAACTCGCGCTCAGAGAGGTGCGAGAAAACAGAAAGAAACACATTCACCTGAAACTCAGAGCCGGGAGGTCAAGCGCCAGGTGAGGGTCAAAGTCAGGTCTGTTGCACCACATTTTCTGGTTCGGCGAGCGTCTACCAAACACCCATTACGAATGTGTGTGTTTGTGGAGGCCGTCTCTGTGTCATTAATCTGTTTGCGCACCCAGAAACCGGACAGCGGCGCGGTTCAAACCCAAACAGTCAGACGGCGTCCTGGCGGAGGGCGCAGCAGGAGTCGGTGTGTGTCTGTGAGCTGAAGAGCTGCTGCGAGGCGAAGCCTTTCTGAAGGACGCAGGTTCAGATAAAAAAAAAAAAAGAGAGAGAGAGAGGCCTCCGGTATGCAATCGTGTCCCTGAAGTAGGCGGAGAGGAAAATAAACCACTTGCACAAGATAACAGGCACCGTTTAGTCTGCATGTGGAAGAAGATAGAGAGCGAATGGAGGAGGCGAGTGGAAACCAGAGGAGAGGATACAGTGTTATGCTTCGGTACATGCGGTGCTGGTGTTCATAAAAGTTCTAATAGAGTTGAGGTTGCGGTCATTCCAGAAGCTTGATGTTTTATCCATACCAAAACCAGTTCTGATGTGTTTTGGATGAGTTTTCTGTTAAAAACAAGAAAAACAAAAACTGAGTTCAGGTATTGAAAATCCAGCTGTTGATTTGATGTGAAATACAAAGGAATTGGGAGGGAGGGTAATCCTTCTTCTTTATTATTCCTTCTTCATTTACAGCCACTGCCTTTTATATTTATTAAGAACTAGACAAGCTGGATATGTCTGACCAACTCAGAGCTCAAAATCCAATATGGCTGCCTTACAAAGAAAGAAAAGTACTTTGTGATTGCTAATATAAAAGATAAAACAATGACTATTTCCACTTTGGTTATCTGTAAATTAAACATTTCATTCATTTTCCTTGGCTTTACCCCTAAGAGAGGAAGTAAGGAAAACTGCATTAATGCACATAAAGGTATAGTTGGTTTTTTACAGATATGAGGATCTTTTTTAAGTATTCATGAGTGGCTTTGGATCATAACCCTCCCTAATACTAAGGGTCCACTGTAATCTCATTTAGTGAACATAATGTTACAGTGTTTGACAGTTCCAGAAAGAAAGAAATATGTTATTAGGTTGCAGTAATAATGAAAAATGGCCACGTCACCGAGAACATCAGTTAGCAAATCCCACCGGTTTTCAAATATACAACTGGAGAACAGCTAAGATAGTTTGTAGAAGCTCCTGCTCCTGGTCAGGAATCATCTGGTACAGCTTGTACTGCGCACTTGTATTTTCATTGGATTTTGACGGAGCAGCATTCAGTGTGCTTGAATAAGTCACATGTTCAGCTCTTGGAGCTCATTAGCTCTATAGTTGACCTTTTATTTTATTTTCGGTACTGAAGTTCTGCCAGTCGTACCTGCAGTTCGAGAATCCTGGGTTCAACCAATTTACTAGCCTCTGAAGGCGACGGTTTGGGCCAAATGACTGAAACAAACTGGTTCTTCCAACAGGACAGTGACTAGATGCACACACACACACACACACCCGCACACACACACACACACACCCACCCACCCACCCCCCCACACACGCACACACACACACACACGCATATTAAAACTGCTAACATTCAGCTTCGGTAATTCGACATAAATTGCGTCCTTTGTTCTTACAAGTCGGAAAGCAATCAATTTCAATGATCTGTGGTCAAATATTTACTTAGATTAATGAAAGAGGTGAAAGAAGTCAACAAAAAAAAGTACCAGTTACAGATTTATGTAAATATGTGAAGATGTAAAAAAGAAAACACAACAATTTTGAAGTTGTGCCTCAAATTCTACTTTTCAAAAATTGCTGAATTAGTTTCTTGACTTATCAGTTCGCCCTAAAAAAATGAATAAATCTTTAAAATTCCCAGAGAGATTATCTACAAACACAAAGCCACTTACCTTTTCTTGCAGACTTTAGCCTCTTGTTTCCTTTTGCCTCCTCCATCTTCTTCCACATGCAGACTAAACGGAGCCTGTTATCGTTTCATGTCTAAACAAACTGTAAAGGAAGAGTCGAAACCACAGAAACGGACAGACCACAAAGCAAAAGTGAAGATAAAGCATTAATTTATTTCATTCTCTCACATCCTGATTTTTTGAGCCACAAGTTCGAAGTGAGTTGCAGTCAGCATCCTTCCCAGTAATGGACAGAATCAGTAAAAAAAAAAAAAAAAAACAGAAAACAGAAGAAGGAATTTACACACAAGCTCAAATCTGACTGGGACTCTTCCTTAAATGAGACACACATGGGTTTTTAAACCATCCATAAAATCTGTGGGATCAATAAATGTTTCGTTTAAGAAGCCAAGGGCTGACTTTAGTGTATATAAATCAGCTCAGAGTCCAAAAGGCATAACCTTCAAAACCAGTTAGATTTGAGGACGCATCATAAATCCAAGTCTTCCAGCTTTGTGTCCAACCGGGTGACATTTTAAAAGAAAACCTCAAGACAGATAAGATACAGCCTCGAAACTCACACAGCTGACTCAAAAGGAAGGAAAATAATGTTAACTTGAAATAATCTGCACCTCTGGACCATGCTAATACCGTCAGTGTTACTCAACAACAACTCTGAAAAGTCTTCCCGGTGGAAACAAAGTCTAACAAACATCCAATTATTCACAAAATGACAAAAGAAACGGAGTTTGACACCATATGAGGCAGACCAACCAAGATATAATACTTTTATGCACACTTTTAAAAGAAACAAGAAAAAATATATCTGTATTTTTATATAACACTTACTTCTCAGAGAGAAACAATGACGTTTCAGAAATGATTTGACCTCTTGTGAACTCTAAAGGGACGGTCATGAGGAAGATATGCTGAGGAATTATTTGAAGTCAACCTGATTTCAGTCTGGACGACGTGACTAAACCAAAGATGTCGTTTTCACAGATGCGAACCACGTTTACAGCACATCTGAGTGTTTGAGTAAAGGTTCTGCTGCGAGATTCATTGTTGTTTTGGGTTTTTCATAAATGGCAAACTAAACCAAAACGTCGTGATGTTAATTAAACTTACTCCCTGACAATTTACACAACAACTTACAAGAAACTAGAGAACCTTCCACATTTAATGGAACCCCTGGTAGAGAAGGATAAAAACGGCTTTTAGCAAAATCTAATTTTTAAGCAGAGGAAAACAAAAAAATATTAACATTACCTAGAAAATAAATCTAAATAAAACCTTTTTTTTACTGTCATTTTTTTAAGACACAGAAGCTCGCCTTTCTTATTTACTGTTAAAAAAAAAAAAGCCAAAAAAGCACAACATTTTATTAAGGCATATGCATTTTGATCTTCAAAAGTCACATATAAGGAATAACAGAAATAGCCACATGCTTAATCTTGCCAATATTTGAAGTGGCTGAAATTTTTTAAATAACTATAGCTTGGGCACAGTGTTAATCCAGGTTTAATCTGGTGGGTTGATTGAGCTCCACATCAGAGCTCAGTTATTAGATTTGCCATGAAACAATTAAATACATGAAGAACTTATGATGCTGTTTTCTCCTCCACAGGCCCTGGAAACCTGGTTAAGGCCGCATGGCATCATGAACGCTTGGAATTACAAAAACTTAACTAAAATCCGGTAGTCTCTCTGCTAGAAACAGTTGCCTTGATAATATTTTAACACCATCAAGAGCCAAAGCTTTTGGCAAAGTTAACTTTCGCCCATAACAATCTCCATCTCCAGATGCTCCTACCTTGTGGCCTTATTAGAGGACTGGGTTTTGTCAAATAAGCAGAAGAGGGATGTGCAAAATACAAAAGGCAGAACAGAAAAAAATATATTACTGCAAAAAAACAAACAAAAAATAAACCTCATTTGTTTTGAAGCGTTTTACCAATCCTTACCAGGGTTGCCTACAGGTGTAGAAGATACTGAATACATTTGGAAATCTTTGATCAAACACCTGCAGAGAAAGGAACAAAAACTGACTAAAAGTTAGAAAAGATAGCAGCAAATGATGCAAATAGCGAAAGGCAGCTGAAATAAACACACTCAAACTGATCAAAACAATTGTGGCAACAACGTGCAAGTCTAGCATCAGAAGCAGCCTGGCAAGTCCAAATAACTTTTTATGTTTTTTTACGCCTCTTTCTCAGGTTGAAAACATTTTCTCAGAGTGGAACCGCAGCCACCAGCCAGGACTTACAAGATGGTTAGTGTAACATATGGTCAGTGCAGCAGAAGTGCTTCCTTTCTAAGAAGAGTTAGAAAAATATATCTATTCAGATTTAATCTGCCAATAAAGCACTTTAAACTGACCAAGGGACGTCATTTCCTTCAGCTGGCACAGTTTGTTGATATTGGAAATGTATTTTTCTGTAGCGATGCAACACCAACATTCCTCTTAAATTGGAACAACTAAAGCACAGTTGAACTTCCTCAACATTGATTTTCTTTCTGTTTCATGAGGATTGTGGCGGCTTGCAGGAGATGTGATTTTTTATTTAATCTTTTTTTTTCCCCGTGCGTTCGCGCTCAATGTTTGACTTTTGCATGCAAACGAGTGTGATTTTTTCTTCCAGTCAGTCTGTGGGGGTGTGTGCGTGTGCAAAGGTCAGTCAGCAGCTGTCCTCCAAGGCATTGACGACTTGTTCCAAAATGTCCGGGCACCGGTCGGCGATCTGCTGCAGGACCTGATTGGCGTACTCCTGGAGCTCCGCCTCCTCCTTCTCACACAACGCTAACTCCGCCTCCAACTGAAAGAAACACAAAAAAGGGAGGAGAAAAAAGTAAAGATTTTGTGACTTTCCCTTTCCAAAAACCTTTTGGACGTTGGATAACAAAATATGAACCTTTAGGTAATTAAACGATACTCCAATCTTATCTGTAGGTTCCACAAATTATGAAACCAGTTATTGGAGTAATATTTGCCAATTGTGAGAGTGTTGAAGGCCAAATTCTTCCACTTCACAATCTGCAACTCTTGGATTTTCAAGGACAAATTACCAGATATAGAGTCAGAAAGCACATTTTGTGAATATTACTTCCCTGTAGAGATTTATGTTTCAAAACTCAACAGCATCATACCATTCCTACTGTAATAAAGCAGATAAATAAGAAACGCCAGTAAAAGTGTGTGTCAGGACCGGTTCTTCTGAGACCAAGACCGAGTTCGAAAATTTAATTTCGACAAATATTTCAGGCAAAAAATGCAATTTTGCATAAAATGCAGAAACAAATGGAAAAACGGTTCAATTAACCAAAACTACTTCTTGGTGTTAAACTATTGGTGATCAGGAACTAATAATATTAGTTTATTATAAATGCAGCCATGTATTGAGTCACATTGTCGAAACTGAATCAGTTCATATTGCACAATAGTTGTATGAAAAATGTAAAAAAAAAAAAAAGAGAGATTAGGCTAATGAAGATTTGTCATATTTAAAAAAATTCATACGATCCTCTAAAAACAAATCATCAAAGTATCAGACGCTAAAAAACTTACTGTACTGGACATATCAATAAATTATTAGGCATTTTAATATTATCATTAGTTCATGCAGAAAGGCAAATCGCCTCATGGGGAATTCTCAAATCCACCAGAGCCAACAGAATCCGTGGGATTTACAAAAATCACCTGGCCAACAGATTACAGGAGCCAAGTGAAAATATTTTCTCTAACATATTTTCTGTGGATTATGACCACAGAACATCGAAGGTATGACTGAATTTATTAGCTTGATGAAACCAGATTTATTTTTCCCCTCTTCATCGGCTGCTGGTTCAGAGTTTTAAACGCAGAGCGGCGATGCTGATGCACCGTTGGAAAGATCAGAGATTAAGGTGCAAACTCTTAGCCATGGCTAAAGCAGTGTTGCTGCTTTATGCATATTATTATTTAGCTGCTTAGTGTTTCCATTTCCTTACTAAGTAGGAAATCGAAATAGGTCTGGAAATTCAAACATTTCCCATATACAATGAAAATACACTGCCTGGCCAAAAAAAAAGTCGCTACCTGGATTTAACTAAGCCAATAGGTACAAGCCTCCTATTGGATAAGTACTGCATAGGCGATTATCTTTCAGCTGGCAACAAGTTATTTAACCCCAGCTGATGCAATGAGTAACTCCTCATTTCTTAAACAACCATGGCAAAAGACACATCCTGTGGTCGTGGAAAAGACGTTAGTCTGTTTAAGAAGGGTCAAATCATTGGCATGCATCAAGCAGAGAAAACATCTAAGGAGATTGCAGAAACTACTAGAATTGGGTTAAGAACTGTCCAACGCATCATTAAAAACTGGAAGGATGGTGGGGAACCATCGTCTTCCAGGAAGAAATGTGGTCGGAAAAAAATCCTGAATGATCATGATCGGCGATTACTTAAACGTTTGGTCAAATCAAATCGAAGAAAAACAACATCTGAACTCAGGAGTATGTTTAATTGTGAACGCAAAAGCATTTCCACACGCACAATGCGAAGGGAACTCAAGGGGTTGGGATTGAACAGCTGTGTAGCCGTAAGAAAACCTCTAATCAGTAAGGCTAACCAGAAAAAAAGGCTTCAGTTTGCTAGGGAGCATAAAGATTGGACTCTGGAGGAATGGAAGAGGGTCATGTGGTCTGATGAGTCCAGATTTACCCTGTTCCAGAGTGATGGGCGCATCAGGGTAAGAAGAGAGGCAGGTGAAGTGATGCACCCATCATGCCTAGTGCCTACTGTACAAGCCTGTGGGGGCAGTGCTATGATCTGGGGTTGCTGCAGTTGGTCAGGTCTAGGTTCAGCAACATTGTGTGCCCAAAGAATGAGGTCAGCTGACTACCTGAATATACTGAATGACCAGGTTATTCCATCAATGGATTTTGTCTTCCCAAATGGAACGGGCATATTCCAAGATGACAATGCCAGGATTCATCGGGCTCACATTGTGAAAGAGTGGTTCAGGGAGCAGGAGACATCTTTTTCACACATGGATTGGCCACCACGGAGTCCAGACCTTAACCCCATTGAGAATCTTTGGGATGTGCTGGAGAAGGCTTTGCGCAGTGGTCAGACTCTCCCATCATCAATACAAGATCTTGGTGAAAGATTAATGCAACACTGGATGGAAATAAATCTTGTGACACTGCAGAAGCTTATTGAAACAATGCCACAGCGAATGCGGGCTCTAATCAAAGCTAAAGGCGGTCCAACAAAATATTAGAGTGTGACCATTTTTTGGTGGCGACTTTTTTTTTGGCCAGGTAGTGTATTTTTCCATTCTTCTTCAGACCTGGCCAACAATTTCAGCAAATCCTAAACTTTTACACACTTTTCAAGACTACTCAAGAAATGAAATTGTCATTCAGACTGATAAGATTTAGAAAAAGTATATCTCGAGATGGTTACACGCCCCCAAACCCACCGACCCCAACACCTCCAGTCTAGAGCAGGTGGAGTGGGGCATTGCGGTAAGAGAACCGCACCTGTCCCCCCATAGTGATTGCATTTGTGTCTGTTTTAACGCTGCTATGGATGTAGATATGCATCCATAAAGCGAACTAGATTGGGTTTGTGGGTGGGGTGTGTAAGACCCAACTGCAGAGTCTACCCCACCCCCATTGCCCAATCCCAATGCCCTAAGCACTAAACTTGAGATCCAGGACGGGGCTCAAGAAGGCGGGGGTCGGGGGTTGAGCTCCACCCGATGCCTCCCCCCACAACCCCTGCTCCAGTCCAATGTGGCGTAGAGTACCATGGAGAGATGTTTGCAATTTGACACTTCTAAGCGTGTTTGAAGTCAAACACCTACAAAACGACTCCTCAGATTATAATATATGTGAGACGGTGATCTGAAAAGACCAGAGTGCAGCTCCTTCTCTTCAAACGGACAGGAACATTTCTGCAGCAAAGCAATGCTGCTATTTTCTTTGGCTGCGGCAGAGCTGAGACGTCAAATCTAACCGGCGTAATGACCAATACATCTGTATCAATAAGAGTGCCGCTGAAACATTCGTGTAACACAGGCCTACATTTATGATGGTGTGTGTGGGTGTGTGTGTGAGGCCTGGGTCAGATATTGGCAAATATCCTGTCGTTATAGCCGGACCTCTTTATTCTCCTCTCATCTCATAGCCAGAAAAACCTCAGTGGTATTTTATATTACAGTGGCGTTATTCATGTGTAAAACTGCTCCAAGCAATAACATTAATGATTAATGAAACTCTGCCCATAAAGCACATGCATATATTGCTGATTATCCATATATTGGGTCATTTTTATTATTGGAGAAACTGAAATTGTTGATTTTTAATTTTTTTTTTCCCATTTAATTGCAGGGTGTGTTTGAAACTTGGCCCACACCAGGGACTAAAAGTCAGGACATCTAAAACCAGTTTTAAACATTTCTATTAAGTCCTGGCTCTTCTCAGTGCTTCACTTTGTGCAGCACAATTTCAAACAGTTCAGCTGAATTTAGTCATGACCAAATAAAAACATACAAAATAAAACTTGTATTCATTAGACTACTTATAGGAAATAAAAACGGTGTACATTTTTTTCCCTCCATGCATAATTAATCACCATCTTAGATTTAAATCTCCAGTCTATTTACTCCATAAAAGATTTGCTGCCACTGTAAGTCCGTTCTGGAGAAATAGCTTCATAGAAAATAATTAGCGAGCTAACGTTTAGTTTGGATATTGAGAGAATCTGGAGATTTAGCTGAGAATTCAACTCAAACCGTTTGTTACCCCGTGAACTTCTCATGCAACCTCAAACCTCAACGGATTTTTCGGGGATTTTCTGTGACAGATGAACACAATGTGGTGCGTGATTATGAAGTGGATGGGAAAATGAAGAAAAATGTAAAACACAAGTGAGTGCTCCATTTTTCAGATTTTTATTTAATCTCGATAACCTACATTAGGTTCATGGTTGTAACGTTAAGAAGACGTCGAAAAGCTTGCAAAAAAATGTAAGAAGGGCAACAGAAGGTCCTGAACGGAGCGATGCGACTTGTAGACGGTACAGATGGTGTGAAGTTTGGGGGGTTTTGAGGACTTTATGATCCATTTGACCTGTGGAAGAAGCTGCTTATTGTCCTCTCAGTCGCGACTGTGAAAGAGCCAAGCTGCTTTACGGAAAGAAGTCACTCAAGTAATTTGTGATAGGGTGGCAAAAAGTCTAGAACAGAGCGGTTTATCCATGGCGGAGGCACGGCAGCAGCGTCGTCACCTACATCTCCATTTGTAAAACAATGCGATAACAGATGAGGGCTTTAATGTACGTAGATGAAGGGAAAACAAGAAAGCAGAAGAAAGGGTTCAGAGGAAACATGCAGGACAGTTTAATGCCATGTTAAAAGAGCAAACGCTTGGAGGCTACCCCCACTGCACAGATCTAAACTTACACTCTGACTCATTCACTCTTTCCAGGTGATGGATATAGGAAACATATGCTTTGAAAATTTGCTGCGCACCATCCAAAAGGCTTTTGTGGATAACGTGAAGGATTGATTTTTAAATTTTGAGGGAGAAAATCGAAGCGCATTATCAAATCTTTGAGGAATCCCCGCCACGTGACGGACAGGAAAAATCAAGATTTGAAGAAAAATGGGGAGTTTTGAGCACATAGTCCAACTCCTATCGCTGTTATCTACTAGGTAACAGTTATCACCTTGATTTTAAAAAAAAAAGTTCATCCTTTTATCAGCGCCGCTAGCCCTATCTGGCCACACAGACCTTTAAGAGTGTTGGATTGAGCGAGCGAAGGATTTAGACGGCTCTGTTTTACAGCGAAGAACAGTGACATCGCCAGCATCAATCTGAGCGTTTTTTAGGTAATTCAACTTAATAGCTTTGCATTTTAAGCTGCTATCTCCCAGAACAACACGGCAGTAAAGATAAGGTTAGAGGGTGATTGAGAGGAGATAATCGGTTTAGTGCAGCTTTTCTTAAGCGACCTTGACCCACGCTTGATAAAATCAGCCGAAAACGATAAAAAATGTCAAATTGGGTAAAACAAAACAAACACACACAAAACTCACAGATTACATATAGTTTATATAAACTATATGTAAACCACGCAGGTTTCATGTTGAAGAAGAATCCACAACATATCTGCTTCACAGCTAAAAGTCTCAGGTGAATCCATAAAGCGTAGTGGACTTCAGTATGAATAAACATGGGACAAGAAATTTACCCAACAATACGACTTGGTTTCCTTTATACAAGATTCAGTAAAGACACAAATTTCAAGTTTTTTTAAACCCATAATTAAACAAAAATATAATATTTTGTTGTAACATTTTGTTCCATTACAAACTTTCTGTACTATAGGGACTATCAAATCCACTCAAGATAGAAGTAATTTAGATGAACTTGAAGTCTAAATACGAAGGTCAAATTTTGTTCTTTCCTAAGATAAAAGTATGGAGGCAAGTAGAAACATAAAATATTGCAGACGCAGTGATTTGGTTGGTCTTTCAATCAATAAAACTCTTCCAACAAACTGTTTCTATAAAAGCAGATCATTGTTCTGGGTCGGTTCTTTCTAGAGCAACAGAAAACCTCACTGGGTAGCATTGTTGTAACCTAAGAGCAGGAAAGAGACTACAGTTTGTACAGACTCAATAAAATATAACAATAACAGATGCAATGCAATGTCTAAAGTTGCAGTTTTCTGCTGCAACTTTCAGATGGTGGGTTCAGAATTGTATAAACAGAATGAAACAATGGAATGGATCCGTCCTTCCGTATAACAACCATTTAGGTTGTGGTGGTGAACCAGCATGGCTCTTTCTGAGGATTACCGTATTTTCCGGACTATAGGGCGCACCATACTATAAATTGCACCTACAAATAAATAAAAAAAAACAATAAAAAAAAAACTGGAAACGTACATATATAAGCCGCATCGGGCTGTAATCTGCTGGTATCTCCACTGCAGAGACCCAGCAGAGGGCAGCGTCCTAATAAATCTGCTGGATTTATTAAGGTTCTGCGTCTCCAAAGCAGAACCATGGATTCGTTCATGCTGAGTTTACGAGCGGTGGCTCCATTTCCCTCCTGTACTGCCAGATCGATAAGCTGCATCATATGAGTTAGAAGAAATTTCTCCGTCGTGCCTGCTGCTAGCGTGTGCTTGTTCTAAATGAAAATTAGCACTTTCTTCATTGATTTCCAATGATTCACTTCCTGCTAAAGAGCCCCCTGGTGGTTGAAGAAAAATCCACAGAAAAGCCGCACTGGGCTACAAGCCGCCTGGTTCAAAGTGTAGGGAAAAAGTAGCGGTTTATAATCTGAAAAATACTGCACTCTGAAGGCATCAATAGATCACAACAATATAAATATCTTTCAATTATTATGTCTTATTTAATCCTCAACACGACCAAAATACTTTGAGCGACGCTCCTACACAAATCAGACTAGATCTGCATAATGTGATTGGCAGTGGGCTGGTTATAGACATTTTTTGAGCTTTTTCTTGAGATACTGAACAATTAATAAAAACATCTGTTGCCTTTCAGAACCAGGTGTAAAAATAACTTTATTATTACTTAGCTGCAAAGCATAATTTTCTGGCTTCATCCCAGCCTGTTGTATCTTCCTCTTTTAAACCAAAAACATGAAATTAGGGTGCATCAAATTTGAGGGATGAACCGAAGAACAAACTGTGAATCCAGACCATAAATGCCCACAAAGCAGCGATAATCAGTCCTGATAGCTGCTGAGGCTGTTTGTTGTGCATAGTCCTTTGGTTTTATTAGCTTGTTAGGAAAGATTATGAATACGAGTCTCTACTGCTGTTGATCTTGGAACAGTTTTCATGGCTTGCAGTAAGGAAAACCTGATGATCTTACATTACACATCCAATAAATTTCTTCACATACAAGTTAACGTCTTACTGGATTGTAAGCTATTTTAAGCTTTATTTTTGTTTATTAAAGATATGAAGGTATTACATTTTAACAATGAAGTATAGTTACCTCTTCTGTGAGTTATATGTGATGAATAAAATTGAATAATTCAACAATAAACAATTTTATTCCTTATTATCATGATGTATTTGATGATTTAAAGAAATTATGCAAAAATGAGTGTGTTTAAACTGATTCAAACTTGTGAAATACTTTGGCATAAAGCCGAGTTAAAACAGGACTTCTAATAACAGAGACTATAATCTTCCAATAGGTGTTATAAATCAAAATATTTTATTAAGCGGTTTCTTAATTTTATATTCCAAAGAGAAAGTCCCATTTGCTGCTGAAAAATAAATGTCTTGTCTTTATCTATATCAAGAGTTTTACGGCTGAATCCGTTTCAGATTTTGCATGATGAATTTGAATGCTGTATTTTAAATCTGCTGCTGATCATGTTTCATGAAATCTCAGTGTGTGGTACAAAAAAAACTAAATAAAGAAATGTAGAAGATTGATATAAATGGAGAGCATCAAAAAAGCCAGAATTGTGCTTCCTGCCAGAATATATGACACAGTATTTCAGTTTTTACGGCGACAGGTGAGGGAGCGCACAACACGAGGTTAAAGATCCAATCCTGATTAACTGAGTGGCAGAAGGGTCTGAGCAAAGAAGGGAAGATGAAGGTGAAGGGGTTACGTGTGTGTCTGTTACACAGAGAGGGTCTGTTTTGCTTTTTTTTACTGCAGCCATTAAAGCTCCATTATCATGATTGATCATTATCGGCCTTACAGCGACACACACACACACACACCAACACAAACACTGCTGGAGCAGCCCGGGCCCCGTGTTCGTTCACACACAGGTTATCAGCTCGAGAATGAGGATGACAGGTAAAATGTGTGTATGCACTGACCTCCTGACACGTGTTGCAGGGCCTGAACCTCTTTGCAGAGGAATGCTAATGTTTTCCAAAGAAACCATAAGTCAGCAAAGGAAGATAGGAGCATGAACAAACACTCACAAACGGAGAGCAAAAAGGGAGGAGAAAAGGAAACAAAGGAGAGGAAGAACAAATGTATCATCTTACAATGGAGGATTTCTTGAGGACGGTTTTTAATTTACAGTAACTTAAGCCAAATGTTTGTATCCGTCTACTTCATGGCTGTTTATTGAAACACCAAATCTTCCTCGCGATTTGACTAATTTAACAAGAATGTTCTGGGTAGTGAATCTTGTGTCTCCTCAGATCAGGAACAGCTCATCTGGGGCTGCAGTGTTCTGCAAAAAGTATTCCCTCCCCTTACACTTCTTCACATTTTTTCACAGAAAAACTATAAACCGTGAGAGCAAAGAGAAAAGAAAAAGACAGAAGTTGTAGTTTGAATGCGTATTCGACCCTCTTTGATCTCATACCCCTTAATAAAACCCACAGCTAATTCCAATTACCTTCAGGGGTCACTTTCTTATTAAACAGAATCCAGTTGAATGTAATTTAATCTTAGTATGGATCCAGATGTTCTCTGACTGTCTTAGCGAAAACATTCATAATCAGGCAGTTTCATGAAGCTGCAGGGAAAACAGCAGGAAGTTTAAAGCAGGGTTAGGTTATTAAACGAAATCCCAAACTGTGAACACCTCACAGAGATCTGTTCTTCCATCCATCACCAGAAAGTGGAAATAACAAAACACAACTACAAACCATAAAAAGACAAAGCTGTCCACCTTAACTGACAGGCCGGGCAAAGAGAACATCGATCAGAGAAGCAGCCAAGAGGCCAGAGGTAACTTTATAGGTCCTGGACAGATCCACAACTCAGGCGGTAAAGTCTACTTTCAGATTATTCACTGCGAGTTGTTGAAAGAAAGCCGTATGAATTCTCATTTGCGGACTTGATGTGAATATCGATGGAGCTAAATGCAGGCCAATCCTGGAAGAACAACCAGTGGAGTCTGCAAAAGTGGAGGCAAACCTTCAAGGTAGAAAACGACCCTAAACCTGCAGTCACAGGAGAACGACCTCGATGGAACGGCTAAGATCAAGGCATGTTCACCTGTAAGAACGGTCCAGTTTTCACAGATTCTCTCCATTGACTCTAACTGAGCTTTAAATATTCTTCAGAGAAAAAAAGACAAAAATATTGCACATTCTATATGTGCAGAGCTGGTGAGACAATCCCCAAAAGGATCGCAGACGTAACAGCAGGAATGGTGGTTCTGCAAAGTATTGACTCAGAGGGGCTGAACAGAAACACAGGCCCGGCTTTCAGGTTTTTATTTGTAAAAAGATATGAAAGCCATAATTTTTTTGAGGGGGGGGGATTTTTGTTGGCCTATTAAAAAGATGATGTAACAAAGAATACAAAGCACTGCATACACAGCAGCAATAATGCAGTATTGGGTAGCCGTTGAGACTGCTGTATGCGGTTTGGTTCGACAGTCTGAGAGGAGCCGAGCTAGCAAAAATAAAGATGTCAAAGTCAGGTGATGGCTTAAGATACATGCACTTTAATTTAAAAGTATGCCTAAAATTAATCAGTGCAACTGAACAAGACAGAGGACATTTAATGGTCTTCTTATTTGATCGGCACTGTTTTGTTCAAACCACAGAGGCTGCATTTACACTAAAATATTTACAAAAAGTGTCATATTTCTTTACATCGTAACCATCTGTGTCTGTGAAATATCCATTTTAAATAAACTTAGACTGCAAAGAAGCAAATGTTCTTGTTTTATAATTAAAAAACCCCTGAATGACATAGTTCAATGTAAAAGAAATACAGAACAAAACGTCTTCAGCTCAAAGAGAGAGAGAATGAGGAATCTGGAAATGTCTGAAGGCCATATTTTTACCTATTTCAACTCTATAATGGGGGAGATTATATGATGTAAAGTCTAAGGAAAAGTAGAAACACTAACAGGTGCTATAGAAATACTATTATGAGAAACAAAAATATAAATTGGCCTCTACAGACTTCGATCCTTCTGCCTGTTCTTATTCTAACCATTTTGCTCGTACAGACTACACAGTGTGTAAAATGCTTCATAAGTTGGCTGCCGGTGCTGCACCAAGCCCAAAAGTGCCCACATAATGTCCAGCTCAGTCGTAGTGGAAGCAGCTCAGCTAATAACACAAGCTAACGAGCTGTGGTGGGAATACTGCTCGACGACTTGTGGCTAAAACTGCTCCTGGAGGACTGAAACACTGCGCTCTTTAACATCTCTGAAGAAAGTGTTTGGTGGGCAAATCAGAATCAGTTGGTAATTTTATTTTTATAGGCTATTTAATAAGCTATACTCACTTCAGGAACAGATTCATATTTACAAGCACGACCTTCAAAGGTTTCCAACGTCCAACAAACAGGGCTCATGAATCTGAAGCCTGCACTCTAACTACATGGAGGAGCTTCAGAGGGAACAGGACTTACAAGGCATATAAACAAGGCTTAACGCTTAAATTGGCCCTTGAGGACCAAATACACAGAGCTGGACTGACAATATAAAGTGCTGCAGAAGCAAACAAGAAAAAGACTGCAGCGGTAATTGCGTACAGTCAGTGTGAAACAATCTAAGGAAGATAAAAGCACTTGAGCAAAATCCCAAACTGTGGTTTTGAGTTTACCGTTTTATTCAAATTAAAGCTTTGAACAGGATGAGACGCACAAATTCTAAAAGAAAAATAATATATATATAAAAAAGCATTTTCAGTACAGAAAAAGAAAGCATTGCCTTTAAATGCCTTCTCTTTCTAATACTGATCGTTTAAATTCCTGAAATTGCAAAAAACAAAACAAAAATAAAAAACAATTCACAATTTCTTCACAAGTTTTTGGATAGAGATTCACAAGAAAGGACTACTAGTAAACCATCAATTAGTGGTTAGTGGTCAACATCTGATCTACCAGTTTATTATTAGGCGTTTAGGACTATGATTAGCAGCATTTAAAAGGTTTATATCAAGCAGTGGTCAATAATATTTAGCATGGGTGGTGTTATGCCTCATGAGGGCGGTCAAGGTGAGGCAGGAAAGGCTGTTATTTTAACACAAAGTTGAATGATTGGAGAGTTGACATTAAAAATTGTCTTTAGCGTGTTAGCATTAGCGCATGGCTTGGTTAGCATTACGAGCTGTAAGCTAATTTCTTGGGTGCCTCTCTAGGTAATCTAAATGGTTATGGCTTCAAAGGTCTTAATATGTTACAAAATATCGTTCCGATATTTGGAAATCCTTTAAACGAGATGACTACATTCCAAAAAGAACCCGTAATAGGCGAAATCCGCGAAGCAGAAACCTTTATTTTTTTTTACAATTATTATACAATGAAATACTCCATAATACATTGAAACCAAATAACCTTTTTACAGGCCCAAACATTTGTTTAACAAATAAAAAGTACTGTATACATTTTTTATTTTTTTTTTTTACAAATAACTACTGTACTGTAAAATAATAATTTTAATATGAACTGAAGGCGGATTGCGGAGATCAGCGCCGCCCCACCGCGACCTGAGTTATTGGATTAGAACGAGAGAAAATAAAAAATGATTATGAAAAAAAACAAAAGAAAGTACAGTAGGACAAATAGTGACTCACGTGTATTTCACTGCTCTTCTGACTGAGCCGCTGCATCCTGACTCCGCTCTGTAGCGTTTTTTTTTTTTTTTTTCTTCTAAAGCCCGCGGTGCAGGTGTGTTTTTTCGAGAGAAGAACATAGTTATCGGTTGCTGTTGTCGCTCTTTTTTCTTCTGGGCAAAAAGATTCTTATAAACCGACATGCCACCATCGATTATGTTAAATTTGGCAAGCTGTTTTACTTACATGTACATATTAAACCACAACGTTGTTGACACACAGGTAGAGAAGAAGCGGAGAGACTGTTTAGCCAATCAGAATGCAGAACACAATGCAAATCCGTGAAGCAGCGAGACCGTGAAAGGTGAACCGCGAAATAGCGACGGTTCACTGTATATGTAGATTTCAGTCTTCCTGTTGCAGCTGTTTGGATTAAAGAGTAACAGCTCAGCCCCTCCCCCACGTTTTGCTTGCACACTGCCAGCCAGCAGGATGAAAGAACGCTATTATACTTTCTCCATGCTTCCAGGAAAGACAAATTTCAGCTGTTAGGAATAAGTGTTGCTTTTGGGCCCATGTCTACAGTGTTTTACAACCGTTATGAAGTAAATTCTTCCAGTATAGCAACTACAAATGACTTGAACTTGTTGAGGGAAACATCTGCACCACTTATGTAGGAGAAAAGTGTGAAGCTGGACCTCTGTTATGGCTCACTCTGTGAGGAGGGCAGCACTTTGGATAAAAAGTGGGAAAGGACTAAGAGAGGAAAGCAGCTTTCTGCACATTTTATTTTGTGTGTAAACTGAGGTCTTTGGCCTTCACCTGTCGCCAATACCAGCTTGTATTTGCATTACCATTGAAGGAGGAAATGGAGGGAAACACAGCCGTGGAAAGGAAAGGCAGCAGCTCAAGTGAGAAGAAGAGTGAGCAGCACGAACACCGGTCACTGACAGTAGGAAAGTCAATATCAACAGGAAGATTGAAAGATGGATTTACAAGGATGGAGAAAAGCAATAGAGGCGCACAAAGGATAAGAAAGACATAAAAAAAGAGAGGGAAAGTTCAAAGGGTGAAAGGAGAGAAAGTCAGAGAAAAAGACATAAGCATGTGAAAAGAGGTCGTCTGGTAAAGTCATTAAGCCTGGATTCAATAACTCTGAAAACCAGCAGTTTGTCAGTAATGACCACTGAAGGCCAAAGTGTGTGTGTGTGTGGGTGTGTGCTTACGGATGTGTTGCTATGAAATAGGTACTGAGACCTGGTCGAGTGTGAGTTTTTTTTCTGCTTCTATGTATCTGCTTTGGTCATACTATGAGGACACAAAAGTCCCAGTAAAGTTGCATAAATCATTTCAGATTTTCTTCACGGACAAGTTTGGGGCAGCTTGCAGTTTTTTGTGCCTTATGGCAGCAGGAGACAGGTCAACCTATTGTTCTTTACGTGATGAAATACACCGAGTGTACATGTGTGGGTGTGTGCAATAGTCAAAATGATTATATGTGCCTTTATTTAAAGAGAAAAGAATCATTCTTGAAGGAGGAAGCAGAGATGCTTGATGAAAGCCTAGACTAGAGACTCCAAACCACAACACAGAACAGATGGATGGTTCTGACTTTCTGCAGGAACACAATCCCTAAACCTTACTGCCCAAACTCTACAAATGTCAAGGTGGGCCATTTATTGAAGTATACGGGGTACATTATTTGTTAAAATATGATCAAAGTCAAATGTTCTGGAAATAAATAGAAAATTCATGTAACAGCTTGGATTTACAATTCTGATTGCTTTGATCCTGGTTATGTAGTTTCTTGCGAGCCACAACAGAGGATGCACCTCGTTTTTACCACGACTGAATGTCTTAATCATAGCGGATGCTAAAATCCTACTGACACAGACACAGCTGGACTTCCACTCCCATTGTTAGCTGAGTATTTACAGTCTGCACTATCAGTGGTAATGTTTTAGTTCCAGCTCTGCCCTGTCCTGTTTTTGTAAGTCCTGCCAATCGGAATTCACCCAATCTGTGACCTTAAAGCGACGGGCGGCTCTCAGGCAGACACATCAGTGGACACACATTGTTCTTGCCAGCCAGGGAAGAGGGAATCATTTCGCCTCTGGACATCAGGGGATAAAACTGGGAAAACAATGATAATACCCACTGGAAACCTAATTTATTTTATTGTGTATCTAGAACAAAGCAAACTCTACAATTTTCTGTGCTCAGATAATTGCACAGACACTGGCAGAAGGCAAAATAAATGACAAATTGCATTTAAAAAGCCATTATTGATGAACAAAAGAAGTTCATGCATACAGTACACAAACATACATCTTATTAAGTTGCATTATTACTTTTTATTGTCTGCTGTAATATCCTAATCTAATGTGTTTTCATTAGCTGTAAGCAGGAAATTGTCATAATTACAAGAAATAAAGGCTTCATTTTGTCTTATTAATACAAATTATGTGCTTCTCTGGGTGAATTAACTGAAATAAATATTTTTTCAATAACATATTTAGTTACTGAATGGGTTTGCATGTTTAACACAGAGTATTATATCTTAAGCTTTTTTTTCTGTTTTTCTAACATACTTTTTTCTTCCACTGAACTTTCAGCATTTTGAGAACTGCCAGCTTCTTCAGGATCTACCTTTTTTTGCGATAACCTCCTGTTAGCCATAATCATCAAAATCGGATATTAATGCTTGGAATATGTAACTGTCTATTAAATCTATATGACCTAAGTTGCTATATTTAATAACTGAAATAAATTAACTTTATGTTAATGTTCAAATTTGTGTCCGCTTTTTAAAAACAACTTATTGCACTATACGTTGGCAATAAAGGGAATTTTATCCACCTCGCAAAAATCCAATATTTCTCTCATTGTATAAAAAAGACCCAATTTTCTCTTAAAATAAAGAGATCACATCATAAGATTGACATCTAAATTCTGTCATTTTCTGGCTTGTTTCATTCCAATAACTTGAGTTGTACATAGCGGATTCAAAGTCCATTTTTCTGAAGTTTCTCCAGTTTTAGCAGGGCCAAAAAACACACGCAGTTAACAACCTGGAACTATTTAAGTTTCAGCTGATAGTCACACGCTGACATTTCAGCCAATAACACTTCATTCATTTTTTTATGGCACCAAACACACACAAACGTATAAGCTAAGGACTTAAATAGACTAACAGTAACACATACTCTAGTGCAAACATCCACCACAAATTCTAGAGCGCACTTCCAAACGGTACGATGGAGCAACACCCACATGCATTCGCACGAATAAAAACACAGAATATACGTTTTTCTTTTACTACCATACTTCAGCCCATTAATAGGGACAGAAAGAGACTTCCTGAGTTTGTGAAGGAGAGCGGAAAATTCTGATGCCAACTCTCTTCAGTGCTCATTAGAGGCGTCATTGAGCCATAAAGCTTATTATTATGACTATGGCAGAGAAAACAGTGCTTTCAGGATAACCTCGCCGTACAAGACAGCGTTACTTTGCAGTTAAGCTGAAGTTAAACAGAAAGATGAAACAAACACATTAGGGGAGGAAACATGCTTAGGTCCATTAAGAAAATATTCAAAGGCAAACATGTCCAAGCAAATGTCAAAAATGTATGCGTGTATATAGGAGCAATTTGCACAACTCTGCCGCTTTCATGCTTCAGAAAAGTCTGACTAAACACTAGAGAGTTGCCTTACAGCATGTTACCAGCTTCAACCACAACTGGCATGATTCCTTAACATCTGTGGTTCAAGAAAATCCACAGTGAAAGCTTTTTGACATGCATCACTCATGTGTTCGTGCAGAACAAATATGCTTCCGCTTTATCTGATCTATCAATCCACACTCTCTCCACATCACATGCGTGGGAAATACATCACCCCGAATGGCCTTTACAGCTCCTAAAGCTCCCAGCCTCATGCTGTTTATGTGTTCAGAGTTTGTTCATAACATTAAACACTTCCGACATAAAATCAGAGACAGGATTGAAAAAAAAACTATATAAATACTGTTGTGGATAAATAGATATTAATTTCTTCTGGGAAACATGATGATCCCTAAAAAAACCCTCATTTTAAACAGATGCAGCTAGAAGTCATTTCTTAAAGACAATGCTTAATTAATATTATCATTTTTACTTTAATAACACATATTTTATTGCAGTTTAGACTTTTTAAAATAATTTTTGTAACTACATCTTTATAAAATCTGTCACCAGACAGATCAATAAGCAGGACATCATCAAGTTCATTGATATTATTAGATGCATAAAACATTCAGTATAGAGCTGGATATAATATTAAAACAGTCATTACTTAAGTATCAATGTGTGCAAAACTGCAATTGCAAAATACATTTAGTAAAAAATTTTGCATGCCATTTTTGTATTTCAGGTCTATTGCATTTAGAGTATCAATACTATAGTAGTCAGATGGTACAGCTTCTTTATCCTTACTGGCTACAATGAACATAGATTTCAATGACTAAGATGCTCAGGGAAAGAAAAGTGTGAGTTTCTCTTTCTTTTGATGATGACAAAGAAAGCAAAGAGTGAGGAAAATAGAGGTTTAATCTCAACTCCAGGCATTGTGGCTTGATAAAAGATCTAGACTAAATTAAATGCTGGAACCGGACAAAAGTCCATTTGGAGAAGAACTTCTTGAGAAGCTTCTAAGTTGTCATAAGGATGCAGGAATGGGCAAAACTGAATGGCATTGAAACATTAGGGAAAGAAACTAGAGTTGGTTATTATAAAGAGTTGTCATAAGAAGAGCAATATCAGAGGCTATGAGCTGCTTGGCTACAAATTTACTGGGTTACTATATTTCCAAGGACATGCTGTAATACTTAAACTTAATACTTAAAAAATACTCAAATGACTTGGATCCAGGTTTACTGCATTCAATTCCCCACATCTGATTTATAAGTCATCTTAGTATTCAATAAAATAATGAAATTGTTATGATACCATGTAGTGCACAAAACTGCTTCAGTAGAAATGATTTAATCCTGAAACATTTTAGTTTTTAAAACGCATTGCATTGAGAAGCAAAAAAGTGAATCGATTTTAAAACAACATGTTTACAGTATGTCTCTTTGTGAGTCTGTTTTTCACTCTATTGGTAGAAACTTGCATAAGCTACTGTGTTAGCAAAAACAGATCGTCAAATACGATACGAGAAGCTTTCTCTGGCTCCATATGATAACTGCATTCATGTTAAATCAGCTGTAAAAATCCTGTACTACATTTTGTATGAGTTTGTGTTTTACATGCTATTTCAGTGCAATGCTAATGGCTTTACAGAGTGCCGGGCATTTTAACAGAGCCAAGGAAAGGCTTGTAAAACACACACAGTCACCACAAAACAGAAAAAAAAGAGGCTGGCATATTGAGGCACGGTGGTCTGGTAGGAGACCGTGTGTGAGTCTGAGTGTGTATTAACAGGGTCAGTCAGGGTTATGGCGACACATGATGAAGGAAAATGAGAAACACCGTCCTGAATGAAAGACTGCCCATGTGTTTTTTGCAATTGTGTGTAAGATTGGTTGGTGGCTAAAAAAAAAACATGCATGGCGCCAAGTGGCACTGCCTGACTCTGGGTGGGTTTGGACAGAGAAATAAGCAGAAAGATTCAAATTGTGAAATGAATTGCTGTTAAGGGAAACATCCCACTGAAAAATATACCTTGTAAAGGCTTAAAAACCTCAAAACAGGCTCTGTAATGGAGTGAATGAGATGTGAATAAGAAATACACTGTTGATGTAATGACTTTGGGATAAATGAACCTAAAAGGAGGATTGGAAAGAAACTCCAAGGGCAAAATGAAAAGAAACACATGAACAAAAATAAAAGGGGGACATTTTAATATAAAAGTTAAAATCTTTTCATTCTGAAAGTTTTGTTTTTTTCCTGGGGATACCTGATACCTGTGTGATACTTTTAGAAAAATAATGCATTGCATATATATAGCCTAGATGTTCACAAGTCATATTTTCAAGTCTCGGGTCCAAGTCCAAGTCAATTCTCAAATGAATGAATTAAAAACCTTTTCATAAAATTCATGACATCTAGGTCACTTTATAACCTCGTTGCAGACTTGTGTTGTTTGTAACTAGGCCTAAATTACCACAAACATTTAATGGTTTTTTAAATGTTGTGTTGTAATATGTTCCTATTTAATTCACTACGCAATAAATGCAAATGAATGTAATAGTTACCCCATTAGAAATATGTTAATAGTCCAAGAAAACAATAGAAAGAGATTAAAACCCAACAATATGAAGTTTTTGCTTTTTTTGTCTTTGTAATAACTAAGACAAATAAGATGACTAACATTTTTATATTAACCACAATTACATATTGCAATAAATACAGTTTGGAGGGTTTTCTTTTCCTCACTCCACGCTGGAGAATTTTGAATTGTATTGGAAAAAAACATTTTCTAAATTCAAATTGAAAGCCCTAACTCCCACTTCTTAATAGTTGAGATGTTCAATACAAAGGGAGGAGGACAGGCTCTGATTTTGGTATTTTCAGCTTGGATGAGTCCTTGTAATGACACAGTTAGCTTACCATGTCAGAGGCACGTCATGTTTATTTCTTTCTGAAGTCCAAAGTCATTTAACACAGCATTCATTTAAAGAGACCTGCATGTGTTTATTATAAAGCTACAGCTAACATGAACAGATTGCTATGAGTCATTAACATCCCATAAGCCACCAATGTCACTGGCTAACATACAAGCACATTCTTTCAGTTTTGAATCCAATATGGCCGCCTCCCATGAAACTTGAGGTAAGGGTTGCCAGTATGACTGTTTAATGACAGTTTTATCTCATTAAAGCAGTGGGACATTTAGTACCCAAACAGCTATTTCTTTTCATCTTCAAGGGAGAAAATGGAGAGAAAACTTTTGCTAATAGTTTTTAGCACCAAAACAAACAACAAATCTCACTGTTTTCCCTCAAACGCGATGTCCCTTTCAGCTTCGAGCGCCAATTTCTAAGACAAATCAAACACAAAATTGTCAGATTTGTGCCTTTCTCTATTTTGGACTGAATAGTATATCGTCAGAAGTTCAGCCCTGGAAATATTGTTTTCATTGCCTAAATCTTATTTTAAGTTCTCCACAACTCTATCCTTAATTTTCCAGCTGTGTTCTGTGATTGTCATGATATGGTGTCCTCACCGATATTCTTTAACAAACCAAACAGCTGGATTTACACAGATTGCTGTGTGATACAGCAGAGCTTCTTACTGAGGATCCCGTAAAAATCAAGAAGCGAGTGAAGCAGAGTACATTTATAAGAAAGTTAGGATCATTTTTCATCTCAGCTGTATGTTTGACTTGTTTGTAACCATGAACAGTCTGCATTCCTTATTAGATAAGCTTTAACAGCTGCCCACATAATCAGTTTTAATAGAGCACGCTTTGCATTTAAAAACTAATGTCTGACCTCAAGACCACAAAATAAAGTCTGCATTTCGGGCTGATGATGAAAAATATGCTTTATAGTTTTCTGTCTGAGAAAGTCCCAGAGAGTGGTGAATGTGCCCTGGGATTAAATGACAGCTTGATTCTCTATTTTCCGAGTTTATTCAAAGCGACAGGAAACCATGCTACGCCATATGTGAAGCGCTCATGCTAAACAGAGACGTTTCTCAGCATTGAGACGTACAATAAGGCTTTCATGGAGACTGTAGGAAACTGGTAACCAAACCGCATACTCTGTCACCGAGCTGCGCGAGTGTGTCTGCGTCTACGGTTACCGCTTTCAATGCATACCACATGTAGCAACCATGTTTTGGCTGATATGTTTTCAATATGGAGAAAGAGGAAGCCTTCGACAGACCCAATTTGTTTAATTGAATAATGCACTGTTTGTATTGAAAGCCTGAAAACACAAGTGGTTACTATGATAATGCAGAAACATGAAGGCATTCCCTGAGCCCCAACTTGTCTTCTCACTGCTCCGATTTTGACAGCAAAATAAAAACTCTTCCACTGTCTCGCTGCTCCGAGCTGCACACGAACCCACCTTCCTCATTCTGCCAAGGAGCTGAGGCAGAGTGTACTCCCTGCACTGTACAATGAAATAAAATGTCTTATCCGGTATTTGTTGTGCAGCCAGGCGCTTGTCAACAGGTGACCTGCTGGAGTAAATCTCTTTACAAGTGTCAAAGGTAATGCCAAAAACCTGCCAAGTCAACCAGTGTGGGCCTTGTCTTCCACTCATACTCATGCCAAGATGCGCACATCAATGCATAGAGTAAGAGCACAGTCACACTGAGGCCAGTTTTACAACCTGAAGAAAAATATTTTTTCATGTTCTGGGTAATAATAAGTTTAATAATCTCACAAATTAAAGAAAAACTAAATTTTCTCTTATCTTCACAATTATCCAAAACAAAACCCTCACCTGCTCCTCTGACATGCCGTGCACCTGCGTGTGCCAGGAGGCGGAGTCAGAACGGTGATAAGATGGGGGCGGGGCAAAGTCCTGCAATATGATTGGATCACGCTCCTGACACAGTGAGGTCAGGTGACTTATGTACAGCTTCAGTTTATTGCGATTCTGATTGAGGTCCAGGAGAGGAGAGAGAATCTGCAGGAGGGGACAGAAAAATATGTTTCATTAATAATAATAAAAATGCAACAAAAAAATGTAAATAACAATCATGATGGCTGGTTTAAGAGTTTACAAGTCAGGGAAACGGAAGGGCATGCAGATATGGATGGAAGTGGGTGAAATGCAGACTTGAAAAGTACTTTAGTGTAGAAAATACAAAAAAATATTATTAATTTCAACCATGATGAGTAGAAAGCACTGAAAGAAGTTTACATAACTGGGGTATTGTGACTGTCAAGTCAAGCAAACACTACAGTACACACTTGGGTTACATGGTGAACTGGATGTGTATTAGCTGTGACTTAATTAAGAGAGTAAAAACAATGGCAAACAGGAAGGCCACAGCAGTTGAACTCATGTAAATATTCCACTGAATTTAAAATGCAGTCCTACATCCTCAGGTATATTATAAAACGGCTTTGTTTTGTATTCATACTCATCAAACCTTTTCACATCTTGTCGTGTTTGAACCATAAACTCGATGCATTTCATTAAAATTTTTAGTGATGGACCAACACAATGCAACATAACTGGGAAACAGAGGAAAAGAGTTTGTGAAATGTTTTGCAAAAAAAAAAAGGAAAAACATAAATGCACAGCATGACATTTTACTTTGTCCCCTTTGCTCTAATACGGCTAAATAAAACTCAAAATGGTTTCAGAAGGAGCCCAATTAGAAAATCCTAGTAGAGTGAAGGTTTAACTCCAAGCAGGACAAAAAAGCTGACTTGATATTTCCTAAAACTAAAAAGAATGGGAGAAGATTTAAGTCTTTAAATAGCCAGAGCAGGTCGACACATATTCCAGAAAACCTCCAGCTCTATTTGTAGTAGAACTTGGTTCTACAAAAACTCAGATGGGCTAAATGCAAACTCTCACCACATTCTTTGTAAATGCACAACATATGTACCTTTTCCCCTTCCACTTCACAAGAGTGCCCCGCTTTGTGTTGGTCTACGGCAAAAACGTCGTAATAAAATACTGAGGTTTATCTACGCTATTCCAAGACATCGTTTGTTACTGAAAGTAAAGAGAATATTTCCACTTTCCAGTTGTTCACTGTGTATATGTTAGTATATATTTTTTACATTATAAACTTTAGGTTAAATAAAAATTCGAATACAGCAACAATAGGTTCCTGATGTGTGTCTGCTTAGCGTGGGAACGAGGATGAGAAAAGTGACAGAGATGCATTTAAGACAAGACCCCCCATGAGACGTGCCCATGACAGACACACACTCACACAGATAAAACAAACAGACCAAACTCTTCCCCTTGTGGGATACCAGGATTTAAGTGCAGAGGAAGCATTTTAAGAGGGGAAGCAGTGTGAGTGTGCGTTAGCAAGCTATATTTAACACTGCAATGCGTCTGCACCAGCCTTCTGTGCTCATCGTCACTCAGCAAACACACACAGAGAATTAAAAAACAGATTTAGCCTTCTTGAGCAATAAATGGTCTTTTAATCAATTCAAAGATATTTATGTCCCATCAAATCCCATCAAGCAAAATAATTTGTTGCCCGTTTCTTTTATTGGAAATATGACAAATACCAATAACAAAGTTCAACATGTAGATAGGAGTTTAACTCAAAGAAAATTATTCTCAAACAGCTGTTGGCTGAAAATTCGGCTCTCGATGCTTAACTACAAGGTTCGGTTGTGTTCTTTTGTTCTTCATAGGACTTGACTTTATGAAAGTGTTTTAGCTCTGACATTTCTTCTTTTGTCCTCCACTTGTCCAATTTTCTAATTCTTTAAGCAATCACCGCACCAATGCTGCTATGGTGAGAAACTAGGACTACAGTGAAGATGAGTAAAAACGCTAAAGAAAAGACCTCAGAGATCAACACACACACAAACTCTGTCGTTTCTTACATTTCGATTACGAGTCTACAGATAACTGACTTTTAGCGCTCAGAAGAAACTAAAAGATACTGAGATAAAGTGACAATTCAAGATGACACATTGGAGTAAAAACCTTTGAGAGAGTAAAGCCTGTCATGTAGCTTCATAGATGTAAACACAGCGGCAAAACTATTGATTCAAAGACGTTATGAGGGATATAAAACATTTGCACAGGACCGCATGTAAATTACAACGGGCAGACGAGCCAGTTAGCAGACAATCCAACATCGATCGGTTACACAATGGATGCCATCTTTTCATCTAAATACTGAGGTGTTACGTAGCTATCATAAGAAAATATTATGTTCTCGTAACTGACACTTTTTGACATATTTGCAATAAAGGTTTTGTTGTAATTCTGTCCCCTGCCTTCTTTACAAAGTAAGGACATTTTGCTGGATTTAGAGCTTTTGCATTCCTCATAAGAATGAAAAGTTGCTGAAAAAGCTAAAAACAGTAGGACATCTTCAACTACTTCAGTAACTTTGTGTGTTTTATGATGCTGACAAAAAAAAAATGAATTGATGAGGATGTGGGTGGTTTTCACGCTATATTGTTGAGCACTCTTGTCTCTGCATTAAATCTGCAATAAAAGCTAACAGTGAATCAAACTATCTGTCACCTTTAATTTCCTCTTATTGACAGCTACCACAAAAACATTAATACACGCCTACACATGTGCACCCTGGATGGTTTCTTACACACACTAAACATGTTTACACTAAATATATATTTTCAAATATGTTATTTGTGTATGCAATTACCCCTCCAGTGCACATACACTCAAATGCATTACATTTTAGGACCGTTACCAGCACAGAGATAAGCTCTAGTTGCAATATTTTGCAGTAAAGGACTGTCAGTAGGAAATAGCCCATTAAAAGAATCTGTGCTGTCTATTTCCCTTTAGTGGAAAAAAAGAGTTAGGAGGAGAAGGTATAAAAGATGGAATAAAAGACGGCAGGGTTTCATATTCTGGGCTGTAAAACTTCTACACTGCCCATACGAAGACAGTTCTACGGAGTTTGCTTTACAGCCCCAAAATAAACCTAGCATGTGGTCAACAGCTGCTATCTCACACTTTCTAATTTATATTATTCTGTCAAACAGCAGAAAAAAGAAATTCCCTGTCAACACTTTCCAGACATGAAGCAAATCTCTGAGGATCAAACACAAGACAAACTAGAAACAGGCACAAAGAATGGAATGAATGAAGTGATCTGAGGAAGACATTTTTAGAGAAATTACAACAGTGCTCTCTTACTTTTTCCACCTAGAATCTATCTAAAAAGAAAACAAGATTTGAAAAGAAATATGAAAACTAAAACACTAGATCTAAATTTCAGAAACACTATGAATTTAGATACTTTTACTCAAAATGTGGCAATAAGAACCTATAGGTTTTAGCAGTTTTTCACAGACATGATGACCAAGTAATCAGTGTGTGTGGTTAATGGGTCTGCAGCGGTTTCAGTGTCTTGTGAAACAATCCCCAGGGAGGTATAGTTTTATGCTGCGCTGTGAGTCAGAGGGTGAGCTTGAGCCGCTTTATTAGCCTCTCATGTGTCCCTACAGGATTCTCACTGTAGCAAGAAAGAGCTCTAAAGAGAGGCATACAGCAAACTTTGCTGACTGGACTCGAAGAAAGAAAAACACTACGGCCAAATGATATGATGAAATTAGAACTATTTATCCCTCATAGAACCGTGAAGGACTTGTGCTCAAAAAGACATACAAAGCAACCTCTACTGTTGTAGGCATCCCTGGTAAAGATGTGAAGAAAACTTAAAATAAATGGCAGTTTAAGAGTAAATTTGCCCAAGAGGTCATCTAAAATGCTGCTGGAAGAGTCCTGACCAACACCAGGAAAATGGATCTCATCACATTTTCATGCACTGGCTCCATATTTCTCAAAAAATTGATTTTCCACGACAGCTTTTAAATGGAGGGATCTGACTTTTGAATTGAAAGGGAAATCTGAGATTGGACGACTAGATGTGGATTTAAAATCAAACTACAGATTTAAATTTGCCCCTAATATTTTTATCTTAACGTCAGTTTATTTTATGCAATGCTTTTGTCCTTTTGCATCATTAATGGCTTTCTGTCTTTTCATTGACCTCCAATAAAGCCCTTTGGACTGCCTTGTGTCTGAATGGTGCTATCAAAATAAACTTGCCTTGTCTTATGTTCTCTTCTCATTAACTCAGTCCACAGAAGGATGATTTTGATTCATTGTGATTGGATTTTGCTCATTATTTTGTTGAAAGAGTTATTTTATCTTATTTTTTTGGAGCGATCAGAGGGTTTTAAAACATTTTCATATCGAGTCCTAATGACGCCATGTACTCCAGCAAGGGCTTTTGGAAGAGAAATAGGCCACAGCATAACATATTCACCATTTCATTAACATGAGATGCTTTTACACATATTGATCCTTTGCTTTAATGAAAAATAGACAGACTTGGTTGTTATGGAGACTTGGTGACCCATAGATGCTACTTTTATATCTCTAACCAACAAGCTTTGGAGAGTTTTATTCCTCCCATCTGATCCTCATATGGTGACAAGATACAACTGTCTTACAACAATTTGTTTCTTTTTCATTTCTTGTCTTATAAAGCTCAGCACACATTTCCTGGACTTGAACTGCATATTTTCTCTTTCCCATTTGGAAAAGCTGCTGGGGGAAATGAACAGCAATAGAAACACAAGGCAATAAAGTTATTAATTGAATGTTTCTGAACTTCAAAGGTAATGGATAAAAAAAGAAAAGGTTTGGAATCAGAATATGTTTTTTTTCTCAATTCTACTTAGTTTTAAATTGTTTATGCTCACAAAATGAAGAGACTAACTAACTTCATAGCACGATTAAAATTTAATGTGGTATATCTACCACAACTTATGACCATAAAGTGCTCTTAACAATGCTTGGCATGTGTTAAAACTGCTCTCCTGTGCTCCTCTGCTGCAGCTCAGAATCCCCCTTATAGACATACACACAAGCGCTCACTGTTTGGATGAAATGGGCTATGGCAAATTAACCACCTCACACACCAGCAGGAAGGTGAATATAGCACCTGGTGGTGGTAGAAAGGAAAGAAAAGATGGCAGACAGAGGTTGGACATGCTAGCTGACCTGCCTCTCTCAGCAGGAAGGTGCTACATCTAATTAATAAGAAGGTTTCAACTTAGATCTGCTAGAGAATCTTTGGGCTGTCAGCATCCTTGTGCAGTGGCAATAAATCATGTGGTATTATTTTGCTAACACCAGAGTTAAAGCTAAAATGTTTGTAGTAGTACATATATTTTTAGATTTGATTAGAAATCTCTTACGAATGAACATTTCCCATTGCATACTGATAATCAGTCCAGTAACAGGTTCTCAGAAGATACTCTGCAAGGCCCCCCTTTGCCTCCAGGTCAAAACACCATCTGTTTTTCCAGCAGCATGAAGGAATGCAGAAGGGTTCTCTGTAGAGATCACAGTGTACTGTTAAGCATGTAATTCTACATAGTAATTTTAATCTGACACATGGAAACCAGGACATCTACCTCAGCGAGTGCAGTCAGACAGAATTAAACACATAAAAAAAACTAAAACTTTTGTTTTTATGCACAATTGCAGGCACAATTGCAGAGGTGTTTGAGGTTCTCCTAATATGTTAGCCCAACTTCTATGTATGAGAAGCTTGGGAATGATAGCTTCTTTATTTTCCTTCCCTTTGGGAATCGACTATTAATTTTAGCCTGCTTTCTGAGAACCGTTTAATTACAGGTAGAGGATTGTAGTGTGTAGGAGTTTTGGTGCCTAATGTTACAATAACTTACACTAAGAGGAAAGCTTCCTGTCAAGTGTGTTTATAATGAGATTGTAGTATGAGGCCAACATGGCCCATCCCACTTAAAAGTTTGAAATGATCAATCCACAAGGGTGCATGCAGGGATGCATTATGCATAAGATACTGCTGCTGCTACCAGGCTCCTCCAAGGAGCACTTAAAGCGCACAGTATTATTCATTTATGTTTCATGTTACAATGTTTGGTCTTAATTCAATGTGAACAGAATTAAAAAATAACTAGAATAATATCAGAAAAAGTGAAAAAAAAGCTCTTAATGTAACTTAAAGATGAGAAATGTGAGCCTCTCAGTAACACAACATGAATGAAGACCAATTCTGCATTCTGGTGTGCAGAAATGGCACAACACAAAGAATTTAAATTTGAATGAATGCATGAATGAATGAATTTAAAACGTGGACAAAAGAGTTTCAAAAAAACAGAAGAAACCACAAAAACAAGGAGGAAATTAATCAAGATTAAAATGTTCTCCTGATTGAAGAATGATGAAGAAAATAGAAATAAAAAACGATAAGTCAGAAAAACACGGCAAAATGTGCAAATATATAAAAAAAGAGCAACACTGAAGGTGAGAAGCCAGAAGCCAGAGTGTGATCATGGATGAGAGAAGAACGTAAAACAAGAGGAACGACATGAGGACACCAAAAAGTGACCTGATCCAGGGAAAGACGCTCACCCTTCTGTACAATTTGGCAGACTGAGGGTGAGAAAGAAGGCATGTGATTGGCTAGGCCCAAATGCCCTCCTCATCGTCCTATTGGTTAGTTCAGTCCAGCCGTAGCGTGAGTTCAGAAAAAGCAGGAAGTTAGTTTGAGAAAGATACTGTGAGTACAGCATAAGCAGGGTTATTATTTAGTCAAAATACTGTCCAGTAATAATATTAAACAACATATTATAGAAAACAAAACAGGTAGTAGATGAAATAAGCTTGTTGTTTTGGGTACCTGATCTGGGGAGGGCTTGTGATTGTTGGGCAGGTCAGAGTTTGGAGACGCCACTTTCAGATGGTCGTCCTCGTAGTTGTCGGCCATCAGCTTCATCCTGTTCTGTGTCTGTAGAAAGAAAGTTGAATATGTGCTTTCAAAGAACAAAGAGAAACCACGTAACCTAGAGTGGACACCGATAAATAATGTGTTTGAATTCAATGAGATTAATACACCACCCATCTTTAGCTGCATTTAAAGTCACCAACGTTTTGCAGTATGTCTCCATCAGTTCTATACATCTAGTGAATTTAAAAATGGCTGCTTTATGGTTATTGTTCTGCTTGCCCATATTTTAAGTTTTGGTGGGTAATGGGTTTGTAGTTGTGATATTTGCGTTCTATTCTCAGATGATGGATTAAGTAATGCTCGGTGAGATGATTAAAACTTTGGATATTGTTTCATAACCTAACCCTGCTTTCATCAAAACTTAATCCCTGATCTGTGTTCTGTGGTTCTTGGTTTTAACGATGACCAAGAAATGTTCTGCAAGAAACTTCGGCGGCCTGGAGAGCTTAGAGGTATTTATACAGAGATTAAATTAGTCACAGTTGGGGTTTACTAACAAACAGTGAACAAGTGATTGAAAAGTATTTTATTTAGGAATATCAAAGTGATTTTTTTGAGTTTAATTTGTAAAAAAAAAAAAGGAAAAAGTGTTTCTCACGTTTTCTCAAATATGCCCTGGTTTGTGTTAATCACATAGAATTACAGCAAAATACAACAAGGTTTGTTGTTGTAACTTGAATAAGTGTATAAAATTTCAAATCAGTGTAAACTGATTCACAAACATATCAGCAATAATCACACCAATACCCTGCAACTTTCCACATATACATACACACACAAAGTTTACCTACAGATGAAGCAGAATAACAGGACTTGTGAGTTTATCACTTGGGGGGAGATTCATATCGACTCATATTAGACCGTACACAGACCTGTAAATCACCTCACACAAATCACAATCACACTTTCATCAGCGCATAATTTTATTTCCTCATTTATCATTTTCTTTCTTTTCTCCAATTACCACTTTGTCATCATCTCCTCACTCTGCTGACTACATTCCCACTCCGATCTACTTTTCCGGCTCCTCTTACTGTCTCACGGCTTTATGTGTTTCACACGGTTTAGTTATACTTTGGGTTTTGCAGTAGGCCTGAAAAGAGTTGGGGGGGATTTAGAGATAAAAAGTGAGGGAGGGCCTGGTTCCAAATCTGTTGGTACTGTACAATCTAAATCCCCTTAGTCTCTCAGTGAGCGCTTCAAGGAGCCGGGGCTTAAAGGGACCAGACTTTTTGTGTGTCTGTGTGTGTACTGTATGTCTGACATGGAGAAAGAAAAAAATGTTACATTTCTCAGTGTCTGTCTGAAGAACCAAATGAAAGATTGACTTTTTTAGAGCTACGAAGAGTGCAAAAAACATGTCTGTCTCCTCAGAGATTTCAAATGGTAAAAAAAAACTTTCACTTCAGACAACGATAAGCAGAGTAAATACACAAAGCAGTTTTAAGTGATAGTTTCATTTACTATGGGGGGAAAAGTTATCCAAACCACACTGCCCCAAAGTCAAAATATACTTATCCACTTTGTGAACTCACAAATTAACTGTGATTAGCCACGTTTTCTTTGGTTCACTTTCACCTACCAAAGGCTTGATTAGCGTCGGACCTATAAAATTAAGTAATCCCTCAAATAGAGCCTGAGAGACAGCATGAAGTAGGCCAAACATGTCCTGGCCTCAAGAAATTCAAGAACAGATGAAAAACAAAGCAGGGTTTTGGACTGCGTCATTATGGTGGTTTGTTGGCGTCAAATGTTGAACTTTCCAAGGAGTGACAGGCCGACCAAAATGCCTTCCAAGAGTCCGTCAACAACTCACCCAGGAGGTCACAAAAGTACCCAGAAAATCTAACGCACTGCAGGCTGCATTCGCCTCTGCTAAGGTCAGTGTTCATGATGCAACATTAAGAAAGAGACGCTGAGAATAACCAGCATCCCTGAACTAGTTCTAAAGCTAAAGTTGACCAAAAAGGACATAAAAGTCCTTCTCACATTCACCAGAAAAACATATCTTGATATTTTTTAGACAGACAATGTAAAAGTGTAACTTTTTTAAAGTTTTACAACACAGCGTTCACAAAGTAACATTTCACCAACAGTCAAACCTGGCAGGTGTAATGGTGAGCCTTCTTTGAGTTTTCTGACCTTCACAACTTGGCTTAATTGACATGAACCATAAATTTTGCAATCAACCAGAATATCCTCAAGGAAAACATTAGTTTCAGTTTGAGACCTTAAGCTTAGGAACGTTTGGATTATTCAGCAAGAAAATGATCCAAAGCGCACAAGAACATTGGGGGAAAATTCCATAGTTATTAAAGTTATTAAGTGAAGGGAACAAATGTCACGTAATTCATGATTGAAAAGCTCATGTCCCTCAATAAAGGAAATCATAATTTCTAAGATGTTTTTTTTTTTTTTTGGGCAAACTTCATCTGATATTCAGAAAAAAACTGAGAACAAAAGAGAGACAATACTTTTTGACTCTTTAACTTCTCCTTGACATCCTGTTTAAACGCCACAAAGACAAAAGTTTCTACTATTTAGAGTTGGAATCATGAGGTGGTGGTTGGAGATTATATTTCCAACACTTCTGCCATGCAATCAATTTTTGAGAGATAACAGAAACATTATTTTCTAGCGAAATCTATATTCAACACTATTCCCCAAACTAATTCACTTAGATAAACTGAATAACATCAAACAAACCATGTTGTACCAATTAAACAATTGGTAATAATTTTCTCTTCTTATTTTTATTGAGACGTAATATCAGTTGGTCAATCAAGCTGTGGTTTCTCTTTGAATTGGCCTAAAATACTCAGTTGAAGTCGAATCAGAATAATTCACAAGAGAGATAATATGTGCTTTTTGCATGGGAACAGAAGAACGATTACAGATGTTGTGATATAAGGTTACAGGGAAAGCTATACTGACAAGCCTGAGTTAGAGCTATGTTGTCAAACATACCTTGATGTAGCTTATTTAATATGAGATCACAGGCCAAAATACTAAGTCACACACTGTACCGACTGAACTATCCAGACTTTGTGTATCAAGAACAACGAGTTCCCCACATTCTTGGTCAGGTGCCACTGGACATTTGAGAAGATATTTTATTATCTCATCACAGCTCAAAATATTTACAGAACAGATTAAGCATCTTATAGCAAATCTGATCACTTCTGATGAGGGTTATTCTGATTCACCGAGGTGACCTTACAGTTAAATCTAGGATTACAGCCGTGGCTAAAAAAATAGCAAATTACCTGAATGCAACTTCCACCACTTTTATGAAACATGTTGTACTTGAGACTCCCTTTACTCTGTACTGCAGAAGAAATCAGTCAGAACCAATTTATTCTATCAGCTCTTGGGGGATCTTTGAAGGACCCAATTGTGTTGAACATATCAGTGTGTGTGTGTATACACACAAGCACAGCAACCTCAACCGATTTACTGCGTTTTCAACATAAACCCCAATGAAGAGCTGCCTTGGAGGTCCTTCTGACCATTCATAAATCCTAAATGGACACAGCAATCCCACATGACAGTGAGTGCACAAAAACTAATGGTTGTCAGTTTGCGATGTCTCCGTACTGTTCATTTTAAAACAATAAAAACTCAAACAATAAAATGCTGAAACTCATGACGAAGGTGCAGAAACCTCCCAAATTACAGATCGTTAAGAAACACATCCTAGTGGGCATGTGATTCGCTCGGTGGAGCAGAAGGTGAGAACTACGAGAAAGAGAAAAGGAAGACATGGGGTTAATGAAAAAGGAAGCAAAAACTGAAAAAAAAAGTCCTCATTTTTATCTGGCCTTCTTTACATCTTCTCCCATTTCTCTAATTGTCAGGAATGCTGACCTCAGCTCACTTGTTTCTGCGCCAATTCTCCCTCTCACTTAATCTAATCATCACACCATTATTTCACTGCTCCTCTCTCAGACCTCCCTTCACCTCCCCTCCCCTCCGACTCCCCCAGCCTCCATTTCTGCTTTAAGCGACCAACAATGGGTAGAAAGAGTGAAAAGAGGAGCAAACTGATGACTCAGGCTCAGAGGAAAATTATTTCTTCACAATAAAGCTCTGGGGAATATTAGATTAGATTATTTTATCATCTAGCCTTTCATCCACAAAGAAAAAAATCTTTATACATATCAAAGCAATTATCAACAATGAAAAGTTGCTGAGTCATGGCTGGGCAAAACCTACTTTTAAATTATAACAAATTTAATAATTCTGCCCATTTTTACATTAAAAAGGCATCTGTTAATAAGTGGAAAATTAAAAATGGTAGGAAAAATGAATTGAGTATGGTGCTGTGGGGAATAATTTCATCCAGGCAAAGTCTCTGTAGACTAATTAATTAGAATAGTCCACAGTTTTTCACCCTAACATGAAAGTTTCTGATATGCAACTAAGACTAAAAGTACAGTGGAAAAATGGAGTGATGAACCTCAGATCAGAGTTTACCATTTAAATAAAACGACCCCAGTCTTTCAAATCTTTAAACATAACTTTACAATCTTTGGAGCTCAATATACTAAGGGTTTCAGGTGATTAACTCAGCTTTTTATTTTTTAGACTCCTGTTAGTTTATTTGCTTCATTAAAATAACTTTTAAAAACTCAGAAATGATAAAGTAACGTCAGCAAAAGAGCCTCTCGCTGGAGTAGAAAGCATATTCCTCAACTCCTTATCGTTTCATTTTAAATCGCCTGTTTTTGCTTCCACTGCAACTGCCATCACATTTCGTCTCCATCCTTTATAACACAGAAAGAAATAAAACTTGGAATGGAGAGGAAGCAGGCTGTGACAGGGGAGAAGAGAGTGAAGAGAGCTGAGGTCATCTTGATCTACAGCTGTCTGGAGTAAGAGGTCAAAGGCCGACATAAAGGCAAAGCGTTCAGGGCCATTCGCATTTTAATCACACACACAGGTGGAGTTTTATGTGTGTGCTGAACGTCTTACCACAGCATGTTGTCTGTTACACGTATTCACAGACTCGTAAATCTGCTTAGACTAAATCTGTCTCACAGTTATGCTACACCAAAGTCTCACACAGATTCATGAGAGTTTATACTTACGATGCGTTTTAAGTTTTGGCTTATATAACAATAAGCACATCTCTCTTTGGTGTCTCGATATTTGGTGCAGGTTTACATTACCTTGCAAAATTATTAACAGTTCTTAGAAATTCGTAAATTCTTGCTCAATTTTTTTTTTTACATTTCAACTAAACATCAATGTTTTAACTGGGATCTTATCTTAAAGGATCACACAAAATAGTGCATAACTTAACCTTAATTTACAAATTTTACATTTTCAGCTTTGCACATCCAGATGTGGATTATTATTTGTAAAATAGCTAAAGTGTCGTCAGATTGAGCCCCTGTGAAGTTTTGAAGTCCTGCCACAGATCTCCAGCTGAATTTAGATCTGAACTTTGACTAGGTCATTCTAACATGTAGATGTGGTTAAGTGTAAACTTATTTCCTCTATTTCATCTGATTAGATAAGTTTCTCCCACCTTCACCATATTTGAGGCAAACTGCTGAAAAAGGATATATTATGACTTTCTTCCAACAATTATGTTTTAGTCATTCATTTACTGAAACAGATTTGTGAAATGCATGACAAAGCATATGTCTTCTCAACAAATGTTCCCACTTGAGCTGTGAATCTCTGACACCGACTGCATTTTCCAGATTTTATTTTGTAAAATGTTTTTCAGGTCACAAATAGGTGAAGCTGTCCGTTGGTCTATCATTAAAAAAAATCCCAACAAAATACAGTGAAGTTTGTGGTTGTAATACAGCAAAATGGAAAAAGATTTCAAGGGGTATGGATTTGCTAAAACACTGTATAAATCTGTTAGAACTGTTGGCTTTTTTCCGATGTTAAGGGACTGAAAATGACAGCACAGCAGAGATCTTCAGATAGGAAAACCTTGAAATACTGGATAAACTTCTTACACCACTGTACACACAAACAAACACACACTCCGAGAAGAGCACAGCAGAGCTTCTGTGTTGTCAGTAACCACCTTGGAGACTCAGAAGTGTCATAAATGTCTTCATATGAAACCCAAAGAGACGAGACGGGGGGTGAGGGAGGAAGTTGAAGAAGAAGCTTGTTAAAGTGATTTCATTGGACAGAGATACTCTCTAAAGCAGCCAGCTCATATTTTTACCACCAACTCAAACTGATTCTCAATTCTGTTTTCTTGCACCAAACTCTATTTAAAATGTATTCTGTTGGATAAAATTTTCAATGCTCAAATAATCTAAATCCAAAAAAACCTCAGACTCATCCTGTACAGGGTTGGGTATTGTAGTAGTTTTACCCAGGAAAAGCCAAACTGTGTGTCTCTCTGGTTGCATGTGTGTAAATACATCCCAGTGTGGAACCACAAGGGCTTTGGGTCATGTTTATATCCTTGCTTTTGGCCTGGGTTTGTGTGAACATAGTGTTACCACCGAACTGTCTTAGAGTGGTGATACAGTGTTTATACAGGGCCTTTTGTTAGTGTACATCTGGAGAAAATGTCTTCATTGATTCAAATATAACAAGTGAAATTAAAGTTAAGATAAATACAGAATTGGTGTGTGTGTGTGTGTCCCTAAAACAGGTCGTGGTCACATCTGGACTCACTTTCTGGCTGCCTTCTGTGTTTTCTTTTCTCTCTCCATCACTTCCACCTCACCTGAGCTCCCCTGGCTTTTATTTACACCTCTCTAAATATGGCTCTCACGTTCCCCAGGTTTATTTTGTATTTATTTTGAGTGTCTCTATCAATTTACCACCTCTTTTGTCAGTTTTCATCCATCCTCCTCTTTGGTTGTCTTTAAACCTGATCAGAAATCTCTGCTCATAAGCCAGCTGATGCCAGGCTTTGGGCGTTTTGTCCTACCTGCTGTTTGAGCTGCTGAACCAGGCTGTCCTTCTCTCTCTTCAGGGCTGACACCTCTTCCTGGGTTTTCTTCTTTTTGGATGAGGAGAGCTCCAGCAGAGCGATATTGGCATCCTTCTCGCTTATGGCAGCCAGCAGTGCTTCTTGCCTGAACACAAAACAATACAGGTTAGATGTGTTAGTTTTCTGCTTTCTTGGACATGCATCGTTTAGAGTAGTCTGGGTTAACTGAAACATTACTTTAATTAAACCTTATATAAATGAAATATGGATCTTTATGAACACCTCAGGAAAAGTACAACCTTTTTTTATCGTCATAGTTCGCAAATTTGTCGTGGTTATCAGTCCAAACATGGTCTATACTCCATGAAGGGTTGCAGGGGAGCTGCTGCCTATCTCTAGCAAACAACAAACAAGCTTCCACATTTTCTGGAATGTGGGAACAAGTAAATAAAATAAAATAAAATAAAATAAAAATATATGTACATATCTGTAACTTACCTATAAAAATACATTTTAATTGTTACATAAATTTGCATTTTGAACTCTCAACTAGGCATGGGCTACTTATATTTCAAAGTTATGGTTTTTAAAAAAGTTCTTTCATAACATTTCTGACATTTAAAATCATTTTACTTTGATGCCTAAAAAAGCGACCATTTTCCATCAAGCTCAGATTTTCTCTGATTTTATTGATCACAGGCTTGCATTACCCTATAAAGAACACGATAGCAATTTGTAACTGAATTTAGCAGGTGATTGCTCCATATCTTTAAGCACTTTTACTAGACTCTTTTTAGTGGTAATGTATTTATTTATTTATTATATTCTTGTACCTTTTATGGATGTCTCCAGCTGTACGATTTTAATGCTGTGTGGATGTGAATTAATGTGTGAGCAACAGATAACCTCAATTTCCCTGTGGCATTAATAAAGTTTAACCTAACCTAACCTATATTTATGTGTTATAGATGAAACTACAATAACTGCAGTAATTAATATGTTCCGATGATATGTTTATAGCAATTAATTTTTATGTTTCAAATAAAAGTAATTAGATCACACCTGATCTAAATCCAATGGTGTTTCTTATCTTATAGCATGACTACAGTTAGTGTAGAAAATTATCCATTTTATCCTTCATGTTAAGTTAAACTTTTTTAAAAGTTACTGTGAAAAAGAAAATATGGTATAATATATAAAATTTGGCAGAGGCAACATTGGTCACTGTGCCCAATACATTAAAAAAATATATTACTACTGTATTTATTACAACAAAACATAAGACTACTGCAAAATTATAATATTTTTTATGTGCAACAAACATTAAATTCTTCTCAGGAACAGCAGTTACAAAGACAAACTGTACATGATCAAAAAGCATCAGTGAGCTGTAATGGAGCTGTAATGAATCCAGGCCTTAAGCTCTTGTTAGATTTACTGTTACAGAGTCTCAGTGCCATCTCTTTGAACCAGACAACAGTCGGATGGAGGAGCAGCGTCGGTTCGGAGCAGATTTTTGCTTATCCTTATCTGGTCTCTCTTGACCCTCTTTCTGGGGTCAGTTGCTCCACTCTTATATTCTGCATGTTTTTGGTTTGTACAGAGAGCAGAGAGGATTTGAGGCCGTGTTGCGTGGCAACCAACACTTTTGTTACTTTTTTTCCGGTTTTGCTGAGCCTGCACTCCACAAAACAGAATACAAACAGAAACATTACGCATTCGCATTTTAAGGAACTGAAGACAGTTTTAAAATCTGTGAGATTCTTTTTTTTTAGATTAAAAAAGCCTCTTTTTTATTTAAAAGTAAATCAGTTGGATTTGGCGTAATTTGTAATCACATCTCTAAGAGTCTAGATGTTACCTCAGTAATAACAACATCGCACACATTTCTGAGCTCCATTTCAGTTCTGCTTCATGTCCAGCCTTCCTTCCTGTCTCTATCTCGCTTTCCCTCCTGATTCGATTGGGAAGCTGACAGATGAATAACATTCCTTGTGGTCGGAAAGCAACAAGCCGCATCAAATTCATCCCATCAGCCACAAATTGGGCCGAGCTAAGATCCAAAACAGTTAATTCTCAGAATCGTATGTTTTCAGAGGGAATCTAAATCACTAAAAGGAATTTTTACAATCCCTCACAGCTGAAGGATAGGCCACACTAGTAACACATCCACATAAATACAAAGAAAGCTGAGCATTATATCAATAGGTCTAACAACAGATCAGACTTTTAGAAAATAATATTTAAGACAAATTAAACATGCAAGGAAAGGCATGCATTTCATGACAGATTACAATAAATTAAAATAAAATACTTGCATATGTTTTGGCCTTGACTATTTTAGAGTGAATGTGGTAAAACTGTTTAAGTATTAAGGCAGGAGAAAAGTATTAACTGATGCAAGCAATAAACCCACAACAACTGTTTAAGGATGTGCTGGAATCAGTCCGATCCCTGCCGACTCCAAGTTGAGCTCTGAGAGTTGACTTTTTTTTTGAGCTGCTTTATGAACAATCCTCAGACTTTACAGAAGTGTTCATAATTTTCTGTTTCATCACGGCATCCATAAACATATATCCCAGAAATCCGCAATGATGGAGAAAAGATTCCTAAAATTCCTATTTTGTTCCTTTTGTATAACACACAATCGCGCTCTTACATAAACACTGACAAAGCCATGCAAGGAGGAATGCCGAGATGATGACATCTAAATGGAGACAGATTGCGTGTTTGGACTATGGGAAAAAATATCCTCGGTCAACCTCACTGACCAAACTGTCAGTGGGCAAACGTCCCATTATGCATCTGAAAGTGAGCAAAAAATCTGGGACTGGTAGATCGGCTCCCTGGGCTGGTAAATAAAATCTGTCAGACTGAATTAGATAAGTACTTACCTATGCAAAATATTTCTATTTAGAAATATAAACAATAGATTTGCAAACGTTGTGATGACCTTTAAATCTAAACACATACTTTTAGAGATAAGCGGAAACCATCATGTTGCAGTTTGTGTGTGTCCTGGCTCCAATACAGCCGATTCAGACGGCTGAAATAACGTCTCAACTTCTTAGCATTAATTAGTATTTAATTCTGGAGATGAAGCAATCTTTTGAGTCAGGTGAGGTGAACAAAGAAAACATCTTAAACATGGATGAATGGACTGATGGGAAGCATCACTGAGAAAGAAAATGGATGATGGACTAGTGGATTTACGGACGGATGGTTACAACAAATAGATGTACAAGTGGCTGATGGGTAGTTAGACGGATGGGCAGTTCTTTCTATTTTCTGTCAATAAAATTCCAGACTTGTTCAGTTTGCGTAGGAATACTAGTAAATAGTCTGTTGGATTTAAAAATCTTTAGTACCCGATTATAGAAAATAATTGAAATGTATGTTCTTTGACGTGAAATAGTATTTAATCAACTCATAAGCAAAAGTATTTTCCATTCCTTTCTGTGGACAATCAGAAACTATAAAAGCCCCAGACAGTGTCTCCTTTCACTATTTTGCTCCACTGATAGAGAAACTAAGATTCGCACAAAGAAAGACCAATGGAACATTATTCTCATTACAGCTAACAGAGTTAGTTTTATACCATATTTGAGAGTTACCTGCCAGAACTCTGCACTTATAAATTGCTGGTGATAATATTATATTCATTCCAGATGCACTTGTCTCATTCTGGGTCTCTCCCTTCATCTCTGTCAGACTCATACACAAACACGTACTTAAGACACTCGACTTGGCCTTCTCAGCTTGCAAAGCTAAAACACGTGCTCTTGACAAGCGCTGGCTGCGGCTACTGCTGTTGCTATGTAATCAGAAAGAAACTGTTTCAAGTGCAGCAATCTTTTGGTAAATCGTGAGACGATTCTTGTGTCAGATGGCACTTAGAACGCCGAATGCTCCTGGCACTGTCTGGAATATGTCATTATCACGGAAACTGGAAAAAGACAATGGAGCGAGCAATGCGAGGGCGAAAGATTCCCAGAGGATAAAGATCCTTGGATGTGAAACTCTCTTTTCAAGTTTAAGGAGCAGAGCAGAATAAAGGACGGACCACTAAAAGTAACAAAAAATAAAAGCTATTTGGAAAGGTTAACACCAAGATACTCTTGTTTCATTATTTGACGACTTCTTTTGACTGAAATGCTGTGAGAGTCAACAACAAATTCCAGAGAATTTTCACCGTAATGTGCAATTGTTGGTTTCCACCATTTGCTTATCACAACCCTCTAATTCTCCTTGATTGAATTTGTCTATTACTGACCATAATTTATGCTCCAAAAGGTTGTATTGTAGCTGTGACCACAACAACAACAACTTCCTGTGCTTTAGTAGTGTTAGCCTGAAACCATTCAGGGTTATAACAGCTCAAAACACTGGGCCACCTTCTTAACTGGATCAATCTCCTTATTTCATGGTGAAGCAACCAAAGTCATATGGTTAATGTTCAGGGTTGTCCAGTAGTTAGGCAGAATGCACGTCTGGCTAGAGACAAACAAACGAGCAAGTTCGGCAACCTTTCTTTGAAAAACAAAACAAATCACAAGTATAAACAACACGGCACTATTGCACAGAGAGGAGCTGAGACACTAATCATTAAGTGTTGCAATTTTCAGAGCAAACATTTTTTTTAACCAGAGAGAACATTTTTTGTGTTAGCTTTAGTCATAGGATTACACATATTACGGTAAATATGCTATGGGAATAATTATTATTTTTACAAAAATAATTGACATACAAAGTCTAAACAGTGAGTAACCTGAGCTGCATGAGATGAAGAAACTTCACACACATTAACACAGGTGTTGATAACTTCTCAAGATCAAGTCCAGCAAAAGAATACAAGCTTTTAGAGTCATGCACAATAAGTCTAGTTGATTATTTGCTCATTTCTTTGTGCTGCTAAAAGTGTAAAATCCTTTTCAGTGCACAAAGAAAACCCAAATTTTATGAGTGTTTATATAAAAAGTTTATAGTGAACTGGTAACAAGCTGCAAAATGTTCCCATCAGGTGGTAAAAGTGGCGTAAAGTAAAGCTGTCATGGTTTTATAAGAGCGTTTCATTGGTTAGTCACAACTTAACAAGTCTGCTTATAATTTTACTCCTGTACCACTTCTCACTCACTATAAGCTTCAAGCTCACCTTTCTCACGTTTCTTTCTCTCCCTTAACACCCCCGTCTTTGTCACTCTATCGTTCCACTTCTCTTTCCTCTCTATCTGTGAAATAGACAGGGGGACGGATTCTTTCCGTTATTCGCCGGTCGTGTGCCATGATGTCATCGCTGCTGCGACAAGGCAGACAGTAAGCAGATATACACAAATGCACCAGGCACCTGACCCCAGCCCCAACGGACACACACACACGCGGACACACAGATGGGAAGGCGCTCTCCTTCCTCAAACCACTTAAGGCCCCCCACTTTATCAGAAACCCTAATGCCTGGTCTTAGATCACTCACATATTTCTGCTCACACACTAAAGCTGCTTCTTCTGTATGCCGTCTTATCGCTTTCACGAAGTTGACATTCACTGCAATCTGCTGTGTTTAAGCTATGCTAACGCTCACCGTTGGTGTGTGTTCTCATGTTGTATTTTAACTGCCTGTGCATGTGTGTATATCCATGAGTGTGTGTATAGTAGATTTGAGTCCAGAATAACATTGGCCAGTCTTTGTCTAAGACAAACACAGAGCTATTGGAGAAATAATCCCCTTTCTCTGCTCTCTGTTTCTGACTGACCGAAACAACTGTCCATTGTTTTCTCCGTTACGATCTGCTCTGGTTTACACAAAACCCTAAATTAAGGCTGCCAGAGTTTTGGTATTGAACCGCTGTTGTATTTGTTGCATGTCTACTAAATAATGTTAGACTTCAAAATCAACCATCCAAATCTTTAGTAACACAATTTTTATTAACATCTTCTCCTAAAAGAGAAGTTCACAAATAGTTGGGGTTTTTTTAGGTTCAAGTCCAGTTTAAAGTCTTTCACTCCAAATCAAAGTCTCATCTCAGGTCTCTATTGACTGAAAGTGACACTTTCTTGGTGTCACTTTGACACCTCTGCTTTTTGAAAACACAGAGGAAGAGGAATAATATCTCAAAAATGAGGGATACAATTGAGCAACAAGCAGCATGATGAATTTCTCCACAGTAACAATGTAATCACATCAGCCCTGTTTAGTCCGCTTTAATGGAATTCTGATTCATTCACCTAAAAAGTCTGGTTTGTTTGGGGGAGTGTGAATGTGCAATCTGACGTGAACCAAGAAACACTCTGAATTACAAATATGAACGAAAAGTGCTGCAGCAAATCAGAGCACTTAATTTTTTGTTTGTAGCATTGAAGTTGAACTGGACGAGAGCTTGCACCCTTTTCACACCGTTTCTTCAAGGCAGTTTCTGAACATCCGCGTCTTGAGTTTGAAGATAAAACCATAACAGAAGTCTGAAAAATGAGGCTGTCTCTGAAACAGACACTGTGGCAGTGAAAGGCAAAGCTAGCATTGGTAACACTGTAGTTTCATCTGATAATGGTGTTGCCACTGGGCTGATTCTGCGTTGCTGACTTGCTGTATGCAAACAGAAATGTGAGGAAGGCAAAGGAAATTGGTGTTTGGTGGGTTATTTCATTGTTGTAACAATGCTTTTTGGTAGCAACTCTTTGGTAGTTATGTCTGTTTATTTCCCTGTAAGTGGAGCCACATTAAGACAAATGAATCTGCAGGTTAAGAGCAGAGCTGGGAATAGAGGCTGTGCCCATGAAAATATTCCCAAATCTTCTGTGGTGGGTGGGGCGTGTGATGGTATGAGGCCACATCTCTCTCACTGGAAAAACAAGATAATTGAAGGCAATCTCAATGTAGAGAGCCATTGACTTGAGATTCTCCAACCAGTGACACCAAAGTTCACACCAAAGTGGACAACACAACTACAGAGACTGATTTGTGACAAATGCTGGTTCAGGAATCAGATATTATCCCACAAGAAAGAGGTAGACAGGTTGTTGAGGCTGTGTACACAATTGGTGGCCCAGATTATTACATTTTAAACTGCTTACATGTCTTGTTTCTTAAATCTTTAATCATTTAATCCAATAAACAACACCAAACAAGAGTGAAAAAACTATATGCATCGGCAAAGAAGAACTGGTGGGTTTTTCATGGTTACAACCCATACACTCAACTCTGCTGCTCACCCCATAAATGTGTTTTCCTCACAAATGTGGCATCATTAGGAGGGAATAAACAGACTTCTCAGATGTATAAGATTTATTGCCAAGAAGCATTGTAACAACAAAGAAATAATATCCTTTCCGTGCAAAGTTGAATTCTAATTCTTTTGTCTTTGCCTCCATTTCTGTTGCCTTTCCCCCGCCACAGTTTTCTCTCCTTCACACAAATCAGGATACACTCACATTCATTGCTACTAGTTTCTTGGTCTCCAGAGTGAAATCCTGCAGAGAAGCATTTCTCGCCCAACTGACAGCTTTTGACCTGCGGCACACAACCAGTGAGCAGTGAGCCCCACCACCCCCTGTTCTTATCTGCACTGAGACAATTCCCTCTTTCTCTCCATCATACACACAAACTCTTACACATCATGGATTTAATTTATACAGCAAAATATATATCTGACATGAAGTCAATAGTCCCTGTTAGTTGAGGCTTTGCGTTGAGATTCTCTCTTTCTCTCTCTCGCAGAGTCCCACGGAAACTCCCAAACACAACTACCGTGCGCCGCATTTTATAACCCGACAAGAAAAAACACAGCAGGTCTTTATGGAACATGTGTTGCAGCCGGCCTGCCATGTGAGGGGCATCAAAGTGGAGAGAGCCAATAAAGGTTTGGTTTATTGTTGAGTGTTAACTGTTGCTCAGCGCTGTCATTAAGAGTCCCTGCACTACATTACAACTTATCCGAGAAAACTAACAACTAATAATTACATACATGTAGAATGTTACAACTGGACCACACTCTACATATAAAAAAAGCTGAGTAAAGATGCAATTGCTATGTGGAGCATTAGGTAAAGAAATCCCATTGATTTTCAATTTACAGCTATAATCTGAAATGTGTTAACTGATCAGGAAATTTTAGGTATTTTTATATTTTAAGTTAAAAAAACAAAAACAAACACTAAAATTCACATCAGCCGGGTCTCACGACTAGGAACAAGGAATTTTTAAAGGTATTCATGCCAATAAAATATAGTTTTGGGTGTTAAACGTTGTCGTCCTGCTGGAAGGCAAATGTCAGCTCTGATCCAAAGTCTTTTGCAGCCACTAAAGCTTTAACTAGCTTCCCTGTCAATGTGAGGGAGAGCAACCCCACAGCATCACGATGCTAGTTGTCCACCACAGTTTTTCATGGAGTCTAAAGCCAAAATTCCAATGATTAAGGCACAGATTTGTGCGATTTTGCCTTTTTCCATTGTAAAAGCGTTCCATACAACCGACCCCTTCAGTTGTAGGTCCATAGGGGGAAACTACTAGTGTCACACAACAATCCATAAACTGAAGTCAGGAAAGTCACTTCCTGCAACAAGCAGCAGACATACTGGTGCCATAATAGCGTATCGAAAACCACTGATACAGCACAACTAAGTAGAAACAAAGCATAAAAGTTTTAGTCCTGGTGTCACCTGAGCAGAGCATCCCCTACGATGACTTCTTACTGCCTCCTTTTAATGATGTCCTCTTTTTTTTTGCTACTTTTCCATAAAAGCCAGATTTGTGTACTAACAGTTGTTTTTGTTGACAGGTTCTACCTCCTGAGCTTTTGGTCTCTGCCCAAGTTTCCATGGGTCTCTGCTACTCCTAATGTTCTCTGATGTTGTTTTAAGTGGACTGCCATGGCTGGGCAGGTTGTGCCATGCTTTGAGTTCTGGATGATGGATTCATAGAGCTCTGTGAGGGGTTTGCAGTTTGGGATTGATAACTTTATTCTTTATGCTTTTAAACTTTTCCAGAACCTGTCTGCTGTGTTCCTGGGTTTTTATGATGCTGATTGTTCACTAACAATTATCTGAGGCCTTTACAGAACAGCTACAGTAATACTAAGAATATATTACACATGGGTTGACTTTATTTTAGAGTCTTCTCTGATCTGTTGCATATAACTCCAGTAAAATACAATGAAATTTACAGTTGTACCGTGACAAAACGAGGAAAAAGATAAAGATAAGAGTCATTGTGCAAGACCTGGGATAAAGCACAGAAAACAACATGTTTTTGGGCATAATCTTTTTGAGAATTGCCTCTTCCGTGTCCGTGCTTTTAAACTAAACTGGAATTGGGTCATAGAGGCTGGACATGAATGATTTAGCACAGAGTCAGAGGATGGCACCGTCAGAGGGAAGTGTTGGGGAAATAGGTTAAAGCTGGTGCATGGGATATCTCTGTGTGTTTTTGTGTTCCAGAGGGGAAAGAAAAGCTCCCCTCAAGAGCTGTTGTACATCAGAGAGCTTAAAAAAAAAACGAGGACGAGAAGCTTCATAACACACACACACCCCTACACGCCAAGACGCACAGAAACAGCACTGACAGGGATGGGAATAAAATAACTGGAGGATTTGGAGGGAAAACAAATCAAAGAGACATGAAGGGGGAGAGGGAGGCAGAGAGACAAAGATGGTAAGGAGGGAAGAGAATGCGAGCAGGAGAAGAGGGCAGGTGGGACTACTGCATGACAGAATGAGGATCTGTTCTTGACACATTCCCCATTTTTCTCACTCCCTTTTTTCTTCTAAAAAAACTTCTCTCGCTCCCTCACAGTTTTTCTTTCTACCCGTCGCTCAGACTCTCTCACACATACGCAGATATAGAAAAACCCACAGTGTGACTAATGAGAAAAGTGTAAAAAAGGGGTTTAGCCATGGTCGGCAGGAGCTGGCTCTGTCCAGCGGACCACACACAAGCACACCCACTCAGAGGTGTGACTAAAGATGCAGCTTTGTCTTCGCTGGGGCTCTAAACAGTAAATCCGTTCCAACGCTCTGCTACTGATACCAAGACATCTGCTAACAATCTGTCAGCACTCGAGCAGCAACCAGTCACGGTAACAGACACCTGCGACTTCCAGATGTGCTCTAAGGAATGCTGTAAATGTGAAAAATTTCCTCTTAGGGTCGGACAATAATGACTGAAAAACAAACATGAAAAGATGAAAAACGTAATGTTTTTAACAACATAACCAGCAGCGCATTAAAACTTTGCACTGACCAACAGGATGAAAACGGATACTGATCCAGACACCAACACAGTGAGGCGGATGGAGAGAGAGGAAAACCTGTTGCAGTAAAGATGAATGTTTTATGGGTCACCAAATCTCCATAGCAACCGTTAGACGCCATCTAGACGCCAAGCCATTATTTAAAAGCCAGCAAAAAGCCTTTTTTTTTCTACATTTACAAATTTTTACATGTGTAGAAAATTTTTTTCCTACACATCCACACATGTCTCTGAATTATCAAGCAAAAAAATCCACAGACCAATTTTTATGAATGTACAAACCTTAGAAAGCTTTAACAGCAGAGGTGTCAACAATTCACCCCTACTGAACCAATCTTCTTATTATGGGATTATTCCTCTACTGAATAAATAAATTTAAATGAAAGGTTGGATTTTCACAAGGTTCCACTGTGCGAGTACGCAATTGCTATGAAATACGGATTTAGTTTAAGTTTTTCTTATTACTCATTTCCAGGATTGTAAATAATTGGGACCACAGTTTTCACCTTAATGTTTTTGAATAAGGAATAAAAAAATAAATGTCTTAATTTCATAACAATGAACAGGCTTTACCTAAAATGACAGCTATTTTTCAACATAATCGTCTTCAAATCAATTTTTATCTCCCTGTTGCTCCGTTTTTCCGTTTCAAAGATTATGCTCTTGTTTCTTGCTATTTAATAAACAGTTTGGTGGAGTGCCTTGAAAAACCACCAATTAGCAGAGGAAAACATGTGGGTTTAAGTTTATTTTGCATCCTTTTTTACACTTTCGTTTTTCTCCCAATTTATTACTTTTGGTTCTAGGATGTCACACTTGTTCTTGCCTCCTATAACAACATTCTATCCAATTATCTCACGTAATTGGTGCAAGAATTCAGCACACCCTTCACAAACTGCAAATAAAATGTGGAATAATGGATTCCAAAGTTTCCATGAAATCATATTTTGTACATTAATGTTGCTCTAACAGCAGCAGCCTTTGTCACTGCCCCGATCCTCAAGGACAAAACTAGTAAGAGTGGCGAGGTTGGAGAGCAGAAGAAAAACGGAAACAAAGCAGCAAGCGGTGATTCGAGATTGTGAGGCTAAGTGTCAAAACGGCATGCCCCTTCTCGTCACATAAAGCTCTCAAAAAGACAGACAAACATAGACTTCCATTGGCACACTGTGAATGTGGATTAAGCTCATTGCTGTGTGAAAGGATCAGAGCATGTGTTTCTGTTTGGTGTTGCCATAAGCATGTGTACATGCATTTGTGTGGGAGGACGCATTTTTTATGCAAGTGTCTTTATGTGTGGGTGTGCATCTCGGAGCGCTGCTGCCAGGGAGAAAGCTCCAAATGGGTTTGGAAGTTACTACGCGTGTGTTCGAGAGGCTTAAGCGTACAGTTTTTTTGTTGGTGATGGTATAGCTGATGTTGTGTGTGCGTGTGTGGCGTGTGTGTGTGAGCGCCTTGCTCACGTCTTGTTATATCTGCAGAGATGATGGTTGCAGAAGACGGAAATGTCGTTCCACTGACAGAGCCGCTGGAAATGGGATCTTTAACACACGCAGTCACACACATCATTGATTAGTTTCAGTATGCTGTGACAAGTGTGACAACAAACACAGCAAGATGGGATGAAATACATCCGGAAAAACACAGATCCAGTCAGAGCAGCATTTCCGCACAGATGTATACTGCTAAAAGATGGAAACTGGGAAAAAGGATGGAAGGATTTTAGGAAGAAGTGATAGGAGTTTGTGGGGGAATGGGATGTATAGAGTTGAGGTATTTCATAGTGAAAGATGGAGTGAAGGAGGGACAGCAGGAATGAAGGGGGGGGTCAGTGGAAAGGGTGCAGGGATGCGTTCGGATGGGAGGGAGATAAAACAGAGAACAGAGCAGCTCAAGAGGAATAAACTGAATTTATAGCATTCACCTTGAAGCATCAGCCCAGCTTTTGGCTGCAGGAAGCTTGAAGACAGCAAGCCGTCTTGGAGTGTCTGCACATTTTATTTAAAGTCCAGCTTTACACAAAGCTCTGCACTATTAAACCAATATTCTGTTGTGTGGTTTGGTTGACACATTTCTTATAGGAGAAATTAAGGAAATCGTACAGGAATCCCTGTGTTTTTATCAAATGGGACGTTGATCCCTGAAAATCATGCATTGATTTAGTTGAAACTTGTAATGAAGCCAATTTTACCATTCTGAAAACTACCAGAAAACACAACAAAAAGTCTCCAACTCAGACTAACCAAACAGTTCTTTATTTAGCCATAACATAAAAACCTTCACATTAAAACACCAAAATAATGATGATAAACTGAACACAAAAAAATCTGTCCTTGGTCAATTATTTAGTTGTTGGTGCTCTGATCTTAAAGCTGCAAAATACCAAGTATAATGATCCAATAAACTGCATGTCAGGGGGAAATACATAATTATTACATCTTTAGCTTCTTTGCTCCATCCTTTCACCAGTGATTCAGGGTACAGTGTACAAAGCGTACATCCTCTGCTTATATAACCGTATAAATAACGTTTTGTTTTTCATTCTCAACCGTTCTGTGGTTCGTTTTCACCATGAGTAAGTTGTTGTTGGACATTTGTCTCTTATCTTGTTTCCATTGCATTCCTGTTTTTCTAACTGTCAAAAAACATTTCTTCTTCCTTGCGTCAACTTCCCATTAAATATTTTGATATTCGTCTTTCCCAGCCAATTTCACTCTCATCTTATCGTGTCCAAGCTGTTCTTTTTTACATTAGTTTCTTTCTGACAATAACCATCAAAAATGGCATTAGTTGCTTTAAAAAAACTCCTTTTTTTATTTAAAAAAAACATAATTTAAAAGGTGTAAAACTTATTTATTGCAGCTTTTTTCTTTTTCACTTTATTTCAACTATCAGATTTGTTTGGTTTCCACTGACCAGGACATTTTTTTTTTGTTAAAGATGAATGACTTTATATCTCACAAAATACTGTTAATTTGGACCAACCTACAAAAAATCACATTTTTTTTTATTAGAAAACTGTGAATATTTTTTTAAACTAGTGGTACAAGACAGCCAACTGAAAAAAAAAAAATACAGCCAATATTTTTGTTTAACTTTTGTCATTAAATCAACTAATCAAACACTCAGACACTACAAGATGTCCAAACAAATAAAATTCTGGTGCTAAATGGACACATACAAAAAAAAAAAAACATTGTAAGGAGAATACAGCATAAAAGAGGGGTGTGTTCAGTGTCAGTAAAGCAGAACAGTTGGAGTTTTTAATTCAAACAAATCTTAGACCGCTTCCCTGCTGGTACACACACACTGTCAGCACATTCCTCTAACTGTATCACAGATTTAGTTTGCATAGTCTCGTAAAACGCAGAAAGACAGACAGCCACACGACACACCGCACTGTGTGTGTGTGTGTGTAGAGAGAGGAAACAGGAGCGTAGATGCGTGTTCTTCCAGCTGTATTCGGTATGTATTTCTTCATGGGAATGAGCGTGTGTGTGCATGTGTGTTAAGGTCTCGTGTGTCCGTGAAACACTGGGTATAGTATATCATGCCTTAGAGCAACGTTAAACCCTACACCGATTTAATGCAAGGCATGAAATCAGACACGAGACCCCCAGGAATTACAGCAGCCCCCGTGTGTACACAGACAGTTTCTTATGAGATATATGAACGCAGTAACGTTTACAGCGATCATGTTTAACTGTGGGAGAAAGCCAGAAACACATGACGTATTTGCTCACATCTCGTGAAATATGTGAGCAACGGTGTCATTAACATAACTCAGTCAGACAACCAGCAGCTATCTGTGCAGTAGTTCTTTCTCTGTGAAGTGTCACACATTCTTCAAACTGTACGCTCCTACAGGTGATTCAGTGGAGTTTTTCTTTAGATAGGATTTCCTGATGGATTTTCCGAAGGCTGCTTTTAATCAGATAAAAACCAGGACAAAGTTGAAAATAGTAGATTTGACGAAACGCAGCTAAGCGACCAGAAACTGCTGACTGGTGCAGAATACACCGTCAAATATAATCACGATTTTTTGGGGCTAGAAAGCGAATTTGGCTTCAGAGAAAAATATTGTCAGACTTTAATAATTTAAACATTTTTCTTTTACATGTGGCGATGTGCAAAATATCAAGCTACTCCCTCATCTCAGAAGAATGTCTTCTTAAAGGACTTTAGTGATACTATAACAAATCTCATGCTGCCAATTCATTTTTCTTTTATCCAGAAAAGCCGTTAATGCTTTGCCAGCTTATTTAAGTTTGCTCTAAAAGCTTTCTAGGTGTAGCAGCTGGTGGATTCAAATCAGAAGCTGCTGAAAGGCTTTGACAATTTTAATGGGTGTATTGACAGCAGTGCAGAAAGTCTTGCCTTACAGCTGGCTGAACACTCTGATTTTTATACATTTGGGCAACAATTTCCAGTTCTAATCAGAAGTTTATATACACTTGTCACTGGCATAAGTGCTACCTCCATTTTAGGTTTCCAGTGATTTGTAAGGATCTTTTTTTTTGTTTTTAAAGTGTAATAACTAAAGAACATACAGTGTTAAATCATTTATAGAATGAAATTTAGAAGCATAAGTTTGAATTTAATGTGGATTTTTTTTCCCCAATTCCAACTTCTAGCACAACACTGACTGGATATTTGACCACTTGCATTAAGTTCTTAAATATATTAAATAAATCTGTCCAAATATTATTCATCTGACTCAAACTATTATCATGAGTTTGAAGGAAATTGGTTAAGATGTTCAAAATCAGAAAGAAAGAAGTCCCTCCGCTAAAATCTCCCCCTTAAAGCAGAACGGAAATATGCAGCTTCCCACACAAACAAGTCAAACATCTTCCAGAGAAAAAGTATTAAGCCACAACGACAAGCACAAGTTAAATATTCAGCCAGAATCTTGTCATAAGTTGTTGATGGCTACCAAAAATTTGTAAAAGGAAATTTAATCAAATGTCTATGCATAACATTTTGAGTCAAAATAAAACTTGTGCTAGGAAAAATCTTTAAAGTTGTTCAATATTTATAAAAAGGCAGTTTTCAAAGGGAAACTGTAACAGATCGTCTGAAAAGTACCAGGAGACAACTGAGTGAAATGTGCATAAGAAGAAAAATGACAGTCATATAAATACAAATAGAATTTCAGAACAATATGCAACTCAACATGGGAAAATTTTAAATGATCAAAGTGAGTTTATTTGGAGTCACACACAATGTTTGCACTTTTTTCTGCAAGGAAAAAAAAGGCAAACAGCAGAAAAATGGTTAGCCAGCTGGTCAGCTTGTTCTGTGTACGGAAACAGTCAAAATGTTTGACACACATCGGTAATCAAGCTGAAACTAAGTGTTGACAAACTGATGGTTTTCTCCAACTCTAACATGAGATGTTAAAGCACTGGACCAAACAAAAACGTCTTTCTTTGACTGTACAAGTGCTGGGTAACATTCAGAAATAGCACTATGGCGGTACGGTAAGTTGGTTTCCTTGATGCTGCCCACAGCCCCTTGATGAGTTGTTTTGGTCTGGACCAGCAAAGAGTTAGTGCTACTGTACCAGATTTCCTGTCTTGGACCAAGTGCTTGGGTTCAAATGGAAGGAATGAGTCCTTTGGTTTGATTTAGAACCAGCACTGGAATCAGCAGTTTGGTGTTAAAGGGCCATCAGCGGCGTTGCCAAGTCAACGCAGGCGGGGAAAGCATTGAGAAGGGGAAACAGGACTTCCAACATGAGGACATTTATGCTCAGAATGAACATTTTTAGCCACTAAATATATACTGAGTTTACTGTTAAATGTGAAGCTTCCTAAGCCAGAAACTAATGTTTAGGTAAGACATCAGTGAGATGGCTAAAAGGACAATCCGAAGATAAACAAAGGGAAAAAGTCTGTAAATAATAAGCTAAAGCAGAGATATTTACGTACACTGTGTGAAAGACACGCAACCTTTTTCTTACATAATAGAAAAATAAAACTTTCCTGTTCTAGGTCTATTTGGATTACAAAAGGTTCTGTCCATCTGCTAAATGCTAAAAATAACTGATTTTGAAGCTTACATACAGTAAATCTCCTTTGTATTTGGTAGAATTGCCTTTTAAATTGGGTGACTTGGGTCAGACAACAGTTTGTTGAAATTTTGACCCATTTGACCTGACAGAACATGTGTAACGGAGTCAGGTTTGTAGGTAATCTTGTGCAAACACACCGTTTCAGTTCTGCCCAAAAATGTTTTGTAAAACTGAGATCAGAGCTATTTGATGGCCAATCTAAAAACATTGATTTTCTTGTCCTTAAGTCAGCTGACATTATGGGAATGATATTTCCATGCTCTATCGAGTAGTCAAATAATTAGTAGCCAAACTAATAAGAGAGCAAGAAATGCCTTGTAGTTTCACTTTCAGTTTTAAACCTACATGGTCTCCACGTAGCTTATTTCTGTTTGAGTTGCAGTTACGTTTATTTGGTACATTTGGTTTGTAAATGTGCTGTTTATGTGGCATGTCAGAGCTGCAAAGCTCATGTGATGTTTATGTGGTGATTAAATCGTGTTAGCTATAGTGATAAATGTTTAGGAATGCGATGGCGGGAGAATAATTTTCTTCTGCCATCTTGTCTACCAAAACTCTTAAAATGAAAAAGTCTGACACACAATGGTGAGACGGGGGTATAATAATTTCCATGAAATGAATAAAAAACAAATAAAGATAAAACCTGTTAAGTTATGCTTACTTTGGATGTACTGAGCTAACCCTTAAGGGAAAAGAAAAACAATGAGGTGGGCGTTGTTAAGTATCTGAGTATTGATTCCTCTGACAACCGTCTACAAGAACATAAACAATCAAACTAACCAAGACCATATGAGAGTTTACAGTGAAATATTTGATCATACCTGCTGCAAGGAACAAACCCCACACCCTCCACTCAGAGCAGGTCAGAAGGGAAACATAAAATAAAATCTGATTAACATTCTGGTAAATCAACTTGTAACAGTATTGCGGATATGTGTGTTCCTGTAAAACTGTGTGGTCTGTATTTAACAAAGCAGGTAAGTGTCTATTAAAGTCTATGTGTGCTACATAAATACTCATTAATGGGCCAATAAATTTGCAACAGGAAACCTCGGACATGTCTGGACTTTCATACATGGAGCAATTCCGCATATAAAAACAGAGAATCCATTTATGCATCTATGTACCAGTAAAAACCGCACTGGGTTGAGAAAAAGGTGATAAAATCCCCCACACCAACTACACCAAACCCTTCTCAAAAACAAAATAATACAATCCTAGTGGAAAATGTCATGGTCACAGAACAGGAAAATGAAATCACAGAGTTCATTTCCCATTTGGCCACAATAAAACATTGTCTCATAGCCCACTTTAAGAGGCAGGACATGCCTAACATGGATATTCTCCACGGCTTCTATTTCAGCCCAAAGTGTTGTTCCACTAAATCAGATGTCACCGTGAGGGCTCAGAGAGGATGTAAATTTGCAGAAAATACATGACTGCTGGACTCATCTCAGCAGCACTTAAAATACAAACCCATCTATTAAAACAACATTAAAATGAACGCTGGGTTACAGCTTGCGCATGACTGTGTGTGTGTTGGTGTGTGCATATGTAATCAATCATGTGAAGAGTTGGATAGTGGGACATGGTTGTTGCATTAGCATCATCTCGATGGCTTTAAAGTGCGGAGTGAAGGAGAAGGAAGATGAAAGAAGAGAAGCGAGAGAAGAAACGAGAGGAGAGTTAATGAGGTGTCGGGTGAAGCTCGTGTCATTGAGTCCAATCACCATCTTCCTGGATCACTGAAGCTACATGGAAAAACTACTGCAGATATCAAGAGATCAAGGGCTTAATGATGCTGAGTTAAATGAGCTGATTTCAGGAAATTATGAATACCAAGCTGGTTTGTTATGTTGTGCAGTAGATAGCGCTCATAGCCAAGATATGATTGAAAAATGCAAAAGAAAATGCATCTTCTTTTGCTTTCTGGGAAGCAGAAGAGGATATAACAATGTTTGTATTATTAAACTAATCGGTTTCATATGTTAGGAAAAACCTGAGTATTAAAGGGAAACTGCCTGCCGTAATGCTGCATTCGATTTACTTCAGAAGTCAAAACTCCTAAACTCCTGATTTTCTATTTGTAGCAATGTCCTGCAGGGCAAAGTCATGAAAGAAAATAACAATGTAAACTTAACATAAAAAGCAAGGACATTTTGTCTTTGGTTGATTACTTCTTTGATACAACAATGTTTTGTGGCAATAAATCTCAAACCGTTGGAAATCCTGTTTATTGCCACATTTGCAAAGAAAATGCATTAGTGGTTTAACCAGAGTTGAGTATCTGTGTTGTGCCAAAATCTCCCAAATTCTCATTGCCAGAGCCAAGCAGGTTTTGGTGGATGCAGTATAATTGTGTGGGGCAGCTTTTCTCTCACTGTGAACTATTGCTTGTGATCACTAAAGGCAACGGCCATGCAGAGAGATATTGAGATGAGATTATGCAATCAGTGGTGAACCCATATCTCCACTGTGGGGGAACAAACCACGTTCTCCAAGATGTCTTACAACCACAGAGCCGAGTTTCTCAGAGACTAAAGAGTTCAAAAAAGTTGTTAATGTACATGTGACGCTGATTGAATGAAATAGGAATTAACAAATGGGCAACTTTTTGTGTGTATTTTGCGGATGGGTTTGATGCGAATCTTTCATCCTTTAGAAATCCAACTAGTTTTTTTTTTAGACTTTTTTAGATTTTCCAAGTTCAAATGAAAGCAACCTCTTTTCCATTTCATACCAATAACCAAACCATTTTATTGTGAAGTCATTTCTGAAGAGTTTATATTATCACCCACTTCAGTTGGACAGTTCTGATATCTGGGATCACATTTACTTGCAATATACTTTGAGTAAGGAAAGTTACTTTAAATCCTCACGGTTGTCAAGGATACTGGTACAACTTAACGCTTTGGTACAACTTGGCACAACAAGTTGGTGAACTTCCCGTTCACCAAAATTTCAGCAAAAAGGCAAATACGTCACATACTGTATGTTACCACTGCTTTTTCCACCGTTTTCAGCTCTTTTTTGTTTTTAAACAAAGTCATGCTATTCACAAGTCATAAATACATCGCTATATGTTCTGCTCAGAAATGCGAATGATGTTTTCCAACCAAAGGTTGGTTTCTTTGGGGGAACAGGGCATTATTGTAGCCTTTTTATTAACACTGTGAGGAGAACAGTGGACCCTAGCATTTATGTGGTTGTTCGCTATTAAAGTTAATACACCACAGTACAAAATGCTCAGTCCATAAAGCCTGAAAGATGGCATTAAAAAGTAATAGTATCTTTGTTTGCTGTGGATTCCCAGTAGCTAAAATGATCATCACATATAAAAGCAACTTCCTGGGGGGAAAAAAGAACTAAAACAGAGACCACATCCTGAGAACAATCATTAGATCTCAACAGAGTTTTATCAGGCTAAAAGTATTTACTGTTTTGGAGCAAATCAACAAGTTCTCCACTGAAACCACAGCAATAAAATAAACCTTGAGGAATTTTCTTAAGAAAATCTTAGACAGATTAGTGCAAGATGAGAAAAGAAATGCAGAAATGTGAATTTGTGTGATATTTAACGGTGTACCTTTAATGCTATGTTTTCCATATGTGTGTGCTCGTTAAGAAACCAGTAGGAAATGAAAAGATAAGTGGTGCATGTAGAGTTGGATGGATAAAACTCAATGCTAAAGCACAGCTGAAATACACATTAATATAAAGAAAGGCAGTAAAACATGAGATATGAGTGTTTTTATATTCTTACTTCATCTCAAGGACCTCCTCCAGGTGCTTCCGCCTCTCAGCTCGCAGGGCGGTCAGATGACCTTCCTTCTCAGCCAATGAGAGCTGGGTCGATGACAGCTTGGCTTTCATCACCTCCAGTTCCTGTTTCACCTTTTCCATGGCAACCAGTAGGTCCTCCACCTGACACAGGCACATAAACACACATTTAGTTTTGGCTTCTTTTAGACCTTTTTGTTTGACTGAAGGTGTCTGAGCACTACTAGTTTGAAAGGTTTAAGAAATCACTCTCCACTGCTGAACATCAAGCAGGTCATTTTCCTACTCCCTGTTTTATTTTTTTTTCTCTAAGCTGTTTATTTTTCTCCTTCACTTTTCTGATACATATTTTATCTCGGCCTGCTCTTTTCACTGGCTCTATATCACTGTGTCATTTTAATGTGTGTGAGGTCAGTGTGTATTTCTTAAGGCCAGACAACGATTCGGCTAACGTCCAAAGTCAGAAAAAAAAAGACAGGAAAGAAAGGAAACCATGCAACAGAAGAAGTGTTATTAAAAAAAACAAAAAGTGAATTAAAAAAATGAAACTTTAGAGAATGCATTATGTTGTTCTTTTATTTCAAGTAAAACAAATCAAGACAAACCAAATAAAAGGGAAATAATTTTAACTGCCTTTGCAAGAGTTTAAATGTAATGTTTGATATTACGCTAAGGTATAATGATCAACTTGGCAATCAATTAATAATACATTTTAAATAAATTTATTGGAGATTTTCTCCGATTCAGTTAGGTTCAAAATTTGATTCAGGATAAAATATATACTTAATTTCAGCTCCATATCGTAATGTGGTACTGAAGCTTATAAAATACCTAAATAACACGACGTCTTGTTTGCGTCTGTGATTGACTCCAGCTTGTGGAGTTTGAAGTTAAGCTGAATAACAGTCAGAAAAAGTCTGCAGAATCGTTCATGTAACCGATCTCTCTTTTGGAACCATTTCTAAAGAAGATTATCAGTTTAAACACGTTTAAACAGACGTTTGGATGCATCCCTACGTAACCAAACATAGAAGAAGTCCCAAACTGTAACCATGAAATGGAAGGAAATTGGTTGGGATGTTCAGAAACAACAAAGGGACTTAAGTCTGTAACCAGCTTGAATGCCTCTGTTGTCATCCTCAGTGAAGGAAGTTTTATATTCGCACACTCAACTGAGAGGGTGTGGAGCAAGAAAGAAGCCCTTGCTCACAAATCAGCACCTTCACGTTTGACTGAAAATAGTAGCATCGGCATGCAAAACCTTTATCTAGGGAGGCGTTTTGGTGGGCAGTTAAACAAGAACAAGACAAGAAGTACAGAAGTCGAAGTGAGGTTTTTATGCCTAAATACATTGTACCAGCTGTCAAGCATGATGGGGGTCATAGTGACAGGTTCTTTCACTGATATTAAACTTCTGATATGATATCTATCATATTTAATATTTGTGAAAGAAGTTGGATACCTGAATCTGAACCAGGAATCCAACATATTAAAATACAGGTTATATTATGTGGTAATATAACCTGTATAACAGGTATACAGTGGAAATAATCATTTCCATCCCAACACTTAAAAATCTAGCAGTCACAAAAGCAGAATGCTATTTTGTTTTCCAAATGTGAGACCAGATTTCAAGATTTTCACATATACAGTTCAGACCAAACGTTTGGACACACCTTCTCATTGAATTCAATTAGAAAGTGTGTCCAAACTTTTGGTCTGTACTGTATATAAATAACATTATACAGAGGGGTTTCTTAAGAGGGATGTACAGAGGAAGCTACACGCACATCATCATTTTTGTCTGCAGCTATTTTATAAATAGTGTCACGAAAATACAAAACAAGAGTCTGATGTAAGATGTCAGAGAAATATGAAACAAAACACAAAAAAAAATCTGTGATATTTTCTTCATAGTCTGATTGATGCAAAGTCCTTGTGAGAGCAAAACTATTCAAAGTTTGAGCTGTCAAGACAACCAGAGGCAAAACAAAGATGATTTGAAATCAACTTTCCCTCCAACTGTTTGTTTAAATAAAGAATATAAGCACATGGATAATAGGAAGAATGAAATTAAAACAAAAGTACCACCTGATGACGGAAAAACAAGAATGCTGAGAGTGGCACGTGATGATTCTTTGTTACCTTTGACCACCTAAATCCGCTTGTGGTGAACTCATGAATTGGAATGTGAGACAGCTGCATACAAATGACAGAGAAAAAGAGAGTTGTGAGAAGGAAGAGTGATCGCAGTGAGGGGAGGAGATGAATTCAATGACGTGGAGAGAAATATAAGAAAAAGGCAGAGGAAAGGCCTCAGGATCCAGAGGTAACGAAGAAGATAGGTGTAAACAAAAGTTAAAGAAGATGAAGAAAGACTTTACAAACACAGGCAAGTTGTTTTGGAAAAAAGAAGAAATATAAGAGAGGATGAGCACACGATAGACTAAATAGAAATTGCAGAGAGAAATACAAGCAGCATTTAGAAAAGAAAAGGGAGGAAAGAAAAGGTTGGAAAATGTGACGCAGAACAATAATCGTGACAGAGTGAGAAAGGAGTGTAATAAGGTAGGAGTGACACGGCCAAGCATGAGAACTGAGGGACTGGAAAGAAGCAAGATGCAGTTTGTGGAAATACTGATTTGCAAACCGTTCCAGACTCAAATTTCTTAGTTTATATTGTATTACAATGGATACGTTGCTTAGGTTTACTATGAACTCATGTTTTGTGTGTATGTATAGGTGGATGCAGCTCTGTAAAATACTTGAATCTTTCTCTAGACTCCTCCAGACTGCGTCGGCACCATGGAGACCGCGAGCCCTGTGGACGCTTGTGTTCAAGAATGATTTCAGGTTTATTTTAAGATCAAAACAAGATGAACCACAGGAGAAAGGAGCACCGGGTTCAACAAGTAAAAAATTCTCCGCTTAATAGAAAACGGGAAGCTGAGGAGAGGTATGTCTGTCTCCAGTTTGAGACAGATGGAGTGTGTCACGGTGCTGGCTCGCTGCTGTGTCACACACACGCACACCTTTCTGCGCTCATCGCACATACAGTAGTGACTCATGTCTAGAAGCAAAAGTTTGGTTTATTTTCATGTGGTTCTGGTCAAAAGCGTTTGACAGGCAAATCAGGTTCATGGGACGGTCCCACACACACGTGTTGACAGTGCAGTCGAAGAAAAAAGCCGTCTGCTCACCAGTATCGAGTCGGAGTCTGTTTATAAGTGGGACCAGTTTGGCAGCATTTGCATGTGGGAGCCCTTTGAACCAGCCGGCCTCATTAAGGGAGGAAATCGTCTTCTCCTGTCAACGTTTTATGAATCATTATGTGAAAAGTTAATTGCGCTGACGCAGTTGTATAAAAAGGAACTCAAAAATATTTATTTATGATTTACTTGTGCCCACAGAAACGCATTTCCAAAAGCTGGTTTCCATCTGGCTTCTTCTGAATGCGATTCGGGAATGGTCTGTGCTCAGGCTAAACAGCAGGTCGCGCTTCTTTTGGCCATACTTGTCCATTTGCATTTGAAAAAAAAAAAAAAAAAAGTATCCTCTGTTCTGTCTGCAAACGCTACATAACACACGTGTGTGCGCTTGCTGAAAGGTTGAGTTAGAGTTGTTGACGTTGGGAGAGGACTGCAGCGGGTGTTTGGCTGACATCTCCACTCTTTCACCACAAGCTGACATCTCTGCTCCTTTCTCTTCCATGGGAGCATTTTGAAACAAGGCCTCGTTCTGCCATTAATGGCCTCTGGCCTCCCTAATTGAAGTTGCACTTGCAGCATTTTGATGCATTTTAATATTTCCCAGCCTAAATGATGTGACAGCTTGGCAATCACTGTCGACAAAATTGAACCACGTGGAACAGGGACTTCAATGTGGTGAAACTAATAAAATGTTGTTGTTTTTTACATTCATCCTTTTAAAAGCAGAGAAGAAGCCAACTAGATCACTACCCTGCTGCACAGCGAGTCTGCTTGAGGGCAAAAACTGTCGGCAGCAGGATATTGTTGTTTGGTCCAGCCATGGAAAACAAAAAGACAGAGACCAAAAGAGAATGGTAAAAACTCGGAATCCCAGAAGGCACTGCACTGACCCATTTTCATGCACTGTTCCCTGGGAGGAGGCGTTTCAAAGACAAAAGTATTTTGTAAATAAATTCTTATATGCACAGACGTTGCCTGTTTTTATTCTGTATATGTATGCAGGGCCTGCAGTTTGAAAACCCCAGTTTAGAAATTCACTCCTTCATTTATTATTATTTAATACCACATCTCAATAGACAGGAAATCATGAAACATTATTGAAAGATTGAAAATTATTTGGCTATTTCTTGATAAACTTTGACCTAAACATCTAATTATATTAATAACTGCCTTTTGCACTTAATTAAGAATTTATATTTCTGTCAGTTACTGTCGATTATCAAGGTCCTGAAGCAGTAAATTAGCCCCAGATCATCACACTGCCACTACCATGTTTGACCATCTGTGTAACTTAGTGTTTCTAAAATGCTGTTAGTTTACAGCCTAAAAAATTTACATTTTGATTTGTTGGTATACAAAACATTTTGGTTAATTTTTGGTAAACATGAGATGGGTGTTTTGAAACTCTCTCATGGATGCCATTTTGCCCAGTTTGTTTCTTATTGCTGAATTATGAACACTGACTTTAACTAGGCCATGTGAGGCCTCCAGAGCTTTAGATGACCTTTTTGGTTATGTTGTGACCTCTTGAATGAGTCACCATTAATTTCTTGGAGTAATTTTTATAAATTCATTCAGGCGACTGAAAAAAAAAACAAAAAAAACTCATTGCCAGTTTTCAAAATGATATTTGTGGCTAATATTTATATGTAAGAAAAAAAAACTTATAAGAGGGCAAGGTAAGATATATTTACACATTCTCTATAATAAGAGGCAAGTGCACCCATGAAAACTGCTGTTTCTTTTTAGTTGCATCATTACAGCAAAAAGGCAATCCAACCTGTCAAGTGCATCATCTTAAACATGTTTTCTTGTTGTATTGATGTCTTTGAAACTTGACTGGAATTTGAAACAGTGTGTTTGATGTTTTTCAGAAGAAGAAAATGTTTTGGAAGCTGCATTTCACCTTCACACGTCCATGTGACTGCCTTCCCCTGTCCATCGACTCTTTAATTATCTGTCCTTCCTCTGCATCATCTGTCTGCGTGAAACTTCTTCTGCAGCGCTGCTCATTAGCACCCACCACGGAGGAGGGTGTGAGGACGCATACCTCCGGAGTAAAACATCTGTTTTCATGGCTGACTTTACACGTCTGTTCAGAAGCTGTCCGGTAAGTAAAGGCCGGCGCAGACGGCAGACGTTTAGAGGCAGTAATAACAACAAGAGTCCAGCCGTTTTGCCAACAGCTACAGCGGGCTGTGTTTTTCGTCCTGAGTCTACGCTGTTTTTTAACATCCCCCACTTGTCAAAACCCATCTAGGCAGTGAGGAACATTTCCCATCTCTATGGCATCGTTAAGTCACCGCCGCTCCAGGGAGCGAAACACACAAACACACTCCCCGCGGTCTGAGGTTGCATCCACCAAACTCTTCCCTTCTGAGCCTCCCTTTTACCACCGCCCTGAGCTCTCCCACTGTCTCCATTTAGATGAGCTGCATTACGACTGAAAGCGGTTGGCGCTCGCTCCGTTTGAAAACATGGCCGGTTGTGTGTTGCTGGTGGAAGGGGACAGAATGTAAGCTGTTCTTTAAATAGGTATGTGTTTACCTCGGCTCTAAATGAGGAGTGACTGAGTAAACACGCAGAGCCGCACCTAGAGGGGCTCAGATGGGAGTGGGCGTACTTGTCGCTGCTCCCACTTTTAGTGCGGACGATTTTGAGACTGTCACAGAGAACTTTTGTTTCCATAATTATTGTTAAGGTGAATTAAATAGCCAAAAAAAAAAAATAAAAAAAAAATGATGGACCGAAATTAGGGAAAAGTTTAGGATAAATGTTGGGCAACACATTTACCATTCAGGGAAAACTCATGCGGTTCAGCAGGCGTTCATATGCGCTTGCACACATTACCTGCTTCTCGGCATGTGAGCGTGCCTGCTCCTCCTGGGCCAACACCACCTCTCTCTCTGCTGTGATCTGAACGCTTTCCCTCAGCGCTTCCTCCAACTCCTCAATGCGCTCCTCCTTCTGATGGAGGGAGTCCTGCCAAAAGGACGGAAGAAAAAGATAAAATGTTTTGACCATATCTGCACTTATCCACCTGATTTGACATGAGTGTTGCTACCAGAGAAAATCGACAAACGGTTAGACACGTAAAAATCCAATCTTTGTAGGATCTGTGAATGCACCATACCTAAGTGTTTGCATGGAGTTTACATATAAAAGTATTTCATGTGGGTAAATGACTTAAATGTCCTTCTGATCAATTTAGCATCAGAAAGATACTGAATTGATAAAATGACCTTTGACAAAGGAGTCTGTTTTCTATGGCGTCATGTTGGCTGTTTGTGCTGCTGGACATCTTGTTCATCTGTTTGTGGTTTGTTTTTTATCAGACATTTTTGAACAATGCTGTAGCTGCGTAAGGGGCATTTCGTCAAATTAGCGAAGGCTGAATGTGTTGCAGAGGAGTTGCTTTTTAAGCTTTCAGCCTCTCTTTAAAAGAAACACACACACACACACACAGTTTGTGTTTACAGCTAGTCATGCCTATTGTGCTAATTCTTATTATGAGAAACAAGAAGCTCCAGGTTTCACAGAAACAAAGCGTGTTGGGTACCTTTCAGATAAACTCATTTTCCCAACAAAGCGTTTAGTCACATTATGTAAAGGGTCAAGACAGAGCCTCTAAGATAATGTTTCTGTAACGTATAACGTACATATTTAATTTTCACCATAATAGTTTAACATATCAAAATAAACCTGATAAAATTAACACTGTATGATTTTTTTCGTGATAATCTAAATATAGCGCCTTAATTCATGCTGATGTCACCTTCTGCACTCGTTGGCACCCATCAGTAATAAACTAATGATTTCTCTATATTCTCATTTTTAAAGTTGGAGTTATGAACAGGTCAGCTGCAGATACAACTTTATAAATCTCCACTGTTATTTAACATCAGAAAGTTGAGCAACATGTTTTTCCATGTTGCTCAACATAGAAAAGAACCAGCTCTGATTCGATAAACAGCCCCAATCATGCAATTATCATCTAGAAACATCTCGATCTCGACCGTAGCAAAGATTAACCAAATAAGAGCCCTACTGACCTCTAAATGTGTTATTTCTACCTACACCAAAACATTATGTAAATGAATGGTCAACAGCAGCTGAGGATACTCCACCCTGGTGCAGCGATCTGCCAAATGGGTTGTTTTTAACCAAAGGGAGGCATTCAGTTGAGTTGGTGGTCCGTCAGTGGGACTCGAGAGACATTCGTGTTTACACTGCTACAAGAAAGTGACCATAATATGCACTGAGGACCACCTCTGAATGCGGTCCAAATGACTGGAACTCAAAGAATCCAAAATGTGTCTCGGGTACAGTCACACGGGCAATTAAGAGATTTCAAGTCAACTTTGATCGGCTCGCCCAGGACACATGTTCATGCCAGATGTGCACAGGGCCCAAAGTGTACCTCAGGTGGAAGGGAGTTAGTTGTAAAACGGGACACATTATGGTCTGTGGATTTTTCCCTTCCTTTCAGAGTGTGATGTAGCTTTATGAGCATTTGAAGCATCTGCAGGCGCAAAGCGCACAACTCCCAGAACAAAGGCAGCTGCAGTTAACGGTTACATGTATGTCCAGTTTTAACAAGCTGGTATTATTTCCCCAGGTCTTAGAAAAACATTTGCGATGTCGTGTGGATAAAACACAACAGGACCATGGTTTAATGACTGTTTTCTGAGGGACTTTTTCTTTGCATCAGATTCAGAGGACTTAGTGAAAGACTTGTACCTGAAGACAACCATGTGGATTTCAAGGTAAATTCACATGTTCACAGCTCATATTGTTAAATTCACTTGTTATCTCATGAATTTCGATTTGTTTTAGTCCTGATCCGAGTTGGGGAAGATGTCTTTTATAAAATATGACAGATTTAGACCCATGATCAAATCAGATTTTAAGTATCATGCTGCAGGTAGATATTATTTATTTGAATCAGAAATAGTTATGCTAAACAGGATGTTTCAAATCCGGTGTCCTATGACTTTTAAATGTTTCCCTGGTCCAACACACCTGAATCAAATATCACATCCTCAGTATCCAATTAAGTTCTCCAGAATCCCACTAATGACTTGTTTATTTGAGTTAAAGCAGAGACAAATCTAAACACTGACACACAGGACCTGGATTTGAAGACTTCTGCACTAGGCCACGAATAGATTAAAGTAAATAATTTAAACCGCTGGGTGTCATAATTAATATGAAATGCCCCTTTGGCAGATCTGAGTTTGCATACTGACATAGTCAGCTGCCACATTCAGTACCTGAAAAACTTGGGTACTGTTTTTCGGGTACCGGTTCATGCCCTTATTGTTGCTTATGAAATAATAAGGCTACAAAAATACAAAATGGTGAAGAAGCGTACTAACTAGGCCCCAGTCAGGTGTCTTCAGAGATATTTGCACACAAGATGGAAAAAAAAAACAAAAAACATTTTATTAAAATGTACACGTTGTATTGGTGTGGTTCACTTCCACATTGCAGTGAACCTAAGGGACAATGTCACACAACAGCTGGCCACTGTGAGCAGCATTGGAGACCCTCATCAGCCTTGAATTATTCTGATCACAAACAGAGCTTAGAGAAATCACCACATGGAGTTCCCATAAATTTCCAATGAAAAAAGATCTATTTTCTTATTGCTGGGGAGCTGACTTTGCAGGGTAAATTAGATATGAATGAATAAGTGATGGGGGCAGGGAGGACGAGGAACGATGAGGCATTACAGTGGCCATGAGCAAACCTCCAGAACATCTCAACGCATGTGCTGTGAATCTGAATCCGCAGCGAGCCAACATTACTTGGTGTCTGACTATGCACAGTACGGTGGAATTTATTTGGAACAAAGCCGGCTCTTATTGCATCGAATTAAATTTACAGTCCTGTTTTGTTACCATCTGCAGGGTTGTTTAGGTTATGGATACTGGCTCGGAACCGGCACATACACACAAAAGCTCTGGTTGTAACCGCTGCGGTCTCGTGTGTCTCAGTGACTCACATCGACTCATCATCCAACCACATGCACACACAGCAAATGACAGTTTCTTAACAACTTAAACCAAATCAACCATAGCTAAAGGGTGCATAAGCTTGTTCACACAAAACACACACACACACACACCCACCCCGACAGTTTTCATCTGCCTATAATCAGCGAACCAATGAGGTTAGCAATTACTGGAAGAGAAGAGCGAGGACGAGGAGGGAAAACAGGCTGAAGGATGTCAGGGGAAGCCGGGAAGAAATTTAAGGTGAAAGGGCGAAGTTAAATGAGAAAGAAGCAGAAGAAAACCTACTATCTTCAGCTATATGAAGAAAACCACACAAAATCATCACACCGCATACGGCTCCTATCTCGGGTGACTTGATGGACCCGGCAAACAATTAGGAAATGCTCTCCGACCACAAAGAAGCTTTTTAAAACCCAAAAAGCATTAATTTCATTTCCCCCCCCCTTCTCTGCTTTAATCTGCTCTCATTTTTCTACTCATCACTTCCCTCTTCTCCATCTTCTATCGGCTCCCCCTGCCAATTATCCACCTTGGCTTCCCCTTCTCACATGTTCTCAGCTGAGAGCTGCAGTGTGTGAGAGTGAGTGTGTTTGACATTGCCTCGGGCTGCTCTGTATCACGTTATGACAACATGGTGTTGTTGTAGCAGAAGTTACTCAAAGGACACAAAGAAAAACTTTTCTCCACCTTCCTGAAGCTCCCCGCCTCGCCTCTACCGCTTTCCTCACCTTTACTTGCTGAGAACTTTCGTTGAGGTTGTCCTCCCGCTTCTTGGCGTCCTCCATCAGCTGGGCATTTCGATTCTTTTCCAGCTGCTCTTTGTGTTTCAGGTTGGCGACCTTCTTCGATTGGTCCTTAATTTGCCTGGAAAAACACGGGACAACTGTGAGTTTATGAGTGACTTCTTTATTTTATTGGTTGATGATTTAAAAGCCGACCTCACTGAAGCAAATATAGATTAGATAATAGCTCACAATGTGAGTTATTATTTCAAACTGTGCCAAGACAAGAGCCTCCAATAATTCTTCCTGATTTGCTTTTTGAGTCGGAGTGATCTTCCACCAAAGTACGCTATGCTTCGTTAGACAGTTGTTTTCCTTGTACAGCTGCAAAGACTTGAACATTTTCTACACTCATTTTTCAATTATTATTATCACAGTCTTGCTAAGCCATTAAAAATGAACATGTAGATCATTCATACCTAAAATAAGCTCACCCCAATAAATAAGATTTTTGTTTTTTCAAACAGAATAATAAAAAAAAAAACTCATGGTGCATTTATGTTCAGTCTCATAAGCAAAATTCAGAGCCACTTTTCAGAAGTCAGCTTGTAAATTAATTTCAGCATAACTGCAGGCCTCAGAGGTTTCTAAGATAAGTGAACAAACGTCATGGAGACCAAGCAAGACAGGAGACAGGTTATGGAGAAAGTTGCGGACATGTTTAAAGCAAAGTTAGGACAAATATCCAAGCTTTTAACATCTCAAGGACAGCTGCTCAGTTCCCAACATGGCCAAGAACCATTATGTGCCCATTTATGGTCCCTTTAGGCATGTAATTGGGACCACCCATTTCAAAAGCTGTCAAGTGTCACCGCCCTTATGCTTTCCATGTGCTAGTTAAACTCTCGTTGTAATTAGGAAATGCAGCCACTAGGGTGCAGTTCCCTGTAGATGTGGAGGAAAGTTTCAGAACGTAAACATGAAAAAACGTAATTAGGCCATGATCATTTTCATTCTCAGAAAGAGATGGGCGATCTGTGCGGATGTTAGATAGATCGTGGCATTTGGATGGAGACCTTATGTCATTTCATGGTTAATTTTTGCGGATTTCATGGGACCTAAAATATTTTTTAAAATGCTCACACTCTCCATTCAGTCTGACAGAGATTGAGCTGTTTTATCAAAGACGGATGAGTAAAATTGTCTGCTGGTAGAGACGAGCACCAAATGCTACAACTGTATTAAAAGTTGGTTTTACAAAGTATTGAGTCGGCAGGGCAGAATCAAATACACGGTTATCACATTTCTACTGATTAAAAAATGCTTCCAACATCGTTTTCTTTCTACTTCACAAAAACTGACTATTTTGTGTTGATCTATTTCATAAAATCTCCCCCAAAACACGTTAAAGATGCTGCTGAAACATAAAACAGTGAAAATGTTCCAGGGTTATAAAAGCATTTGCAAGGATCTAAAGTAATAAAATTGTTGCTTAAATAGTGACACGCTGAAATATATGGTCAAGAAATTATAACGGTGCAGCAGAAATCTGTGCAACACAATGCTCCACTAAATACCCCCGGGTCGATATAACGTCAAAATCAGTAAACGAATTTGGTGAAAAGCTATTAATCAACGACGAGATGACATTTCTGATGTCTGCACAGCGGGAAGCAGGAGGGTCTTGTCGCAAAAGGATTACCGAGTGTCGGGAAGCAGGGTTTAAATCATCACGGCGAAAATGAAGGAGACTGAGCGGAGCAGTAAAAGAGCGGGAAGAGCAGAAAAGTTATTCCTTGCGGGAGATCCCGGCTTTGCAACGTGGAGAAAGAGTTTAATCCCTGTTTAAGACGCCTGGAAGCCATTGTGGCTGTGTCACAGAGCTATCAGATAACACAGCAGCTTTACTTGATCAGGACCTCTCATACATTCCAGACATCTACGCAGGCACGAATGTGGAAGAAATAAAACCTAATAACATCCACTGAATCATAACGCAAAGGAAAACCCAAGGAATGTTACTTGAAAAAATACCGACATGACTGCAGGCTAGGTAGTCCCTGTGTCCATGACTACACCAAGTCTTTCTGCTCTGTGGACTTTTATATACATATGTGTTTATGTACAAAAATTATTCCCAACATCAGCAATGTTTTCAGACACACTGACAATCCTTTGTAGACACGGGGAGGAGGGGAAAATTCATATAACACTCTGTAGTTCATCCCCATTCCTAAAGCAGTTTTCACTGAAACACCAAGACACACATATCTATTAACAGCAACAGGTGTAGAAAATTATCGGCAACTGGCCAAAGTTGCTGGTCAACGATTAAGAAAAAAATGATCACAGGAGGCTCTGCATTCTTCACATCTGTAAGAAAAACATCTCATGTCAAGGAGTCGTCTCATGTTTGAGGTGACATCTCTACACCAACACTTGAAGAGGAAGTATTGAAAGTAGAGCTACAGATTGTGAAACCCTAAGCAGCGATTTAACCCTTTAACTGATTCATTTAAAGGTCAAAGCAGTTAGTCACTTGATAAATGAATAAAAAGGGTCCTTATTCTGAGTTTTTATCGCAAGAGGTTACTTTAGTCTCCTCTCACCCTCTCATCATAAGAAACATAAGGTTAAATTTACAGGTTACTTTACACCCGAGTCTGTATGGGGTATGAGTAGTTTCTGACTCTTTATTTGGATGATAAACAACTTTAAGGACTCAAGAACCAGTCAAGATTTTAGAAAGAATCAGACATCTTTTCTCTTTTCATAAGTTCAAACATAGTTTTTTATATTTGTTGAAAATGCTTTTGTGTTTTTCCATCTAATATATTAATTTGAACCGCTAAATAAAAACTATGACATTGCATTTATAGTATTTAAATATCACGAAATCTCGTGCTGCAAGGTTTTGTTACAACTTTAGTGCACAGTGAATGTTTTGGGGTTTTTCTCTCTCTCTCTTTGGGGCTAATTTTAGGAGCAGATCTGCCTTTGGATGCCATTTCAGAACTGAACTCTGATTCTTCCATATCCAACATGAACAAATGGCTTCTTGAATTTGCTACCGTGTTATTTGTCACAGAAAGTGTAAACAGGTTTGAAATTTCATATGACCTTCGAGTCTCAACATATCTCATATTTACTCTTAGACCTAACCATCTTTGAAAGTGATTTCAGTTCGCTTTGCTCAGTGCACAGCAAAAAAAAAAGATAAATGTAATCAAATATATAACTATTTTATTACAAGCCTTTGCTTTCATCTTCCTTGTCTGTTTAAGCCATAAACTGCCTTCTAAAGTTACTCAAAGTAACAGGAGTAATCCATCAAGTGGCTTTTATATCAATATCGCTGCCAGAAAAGTTGAGAAATGATACTGGCAAAAAAGGGTAGCATAAAATCTGTTTGCTAAGAGGTCCAGAGGGCCTAATTCCAAACTGTCCTGAGATATCTGGGAGAAGAGAAAATGAAAAGCACAGATGAAGCCAAAACTGCTCAGCCACACCTGCATGTTCAAAGCTCGCAAAATAATCATCAGGGGTTGTGTGTGTGTGCATTTAAGTTTCTAACTTATAGGTTTGCGTTTTTGGAAGAGCCGTGTGCAGCTCTTGCGTTTACATCCAAAACAGAGTTCGAATGTTAAGCGAGAACGCAGATGTAGTAAGTGAGCTCTCTCGTTTGTTATTTTGTTCCCTTTGTTAGGCCATGATTTTAGCTTCCATGTTCAGTAACTGTGGGATACGGTTATTTCAATATTTGGGGTTCAGTTTTGTCCTATACGCCCTGCCTGCGTGTAACAGGTCATAAACAGGCAGGAATGTTCCTATTGGAGGATTTCCAGGAAGCCCCAAACATCTGGTTGGATCGCTGAGGTTTCCTAACTCCACGCTACATTTGCTGTATATATATATTTATATATATATGAGTGTATAGGCAAGTGGAAAACAATTTTCCCATTGACTCAACACTCTCTTTCATACACTCTTTCACACTTATTTTTTCTTACTTTTTAAGGACAATGAACATTTGTTTAAATACTAGCCTGGATTATTTGATATATTTTTAAGCTCACCTGAACTGGCTGTTTTGACCCACTTTTCAAATCAATTTCCTTGAAAGTTTTGGCATAAAGTCAGACAGTGACTGAACTCCCTCAACTGAGGAACCAGCGATCTGCAGGTCAAAAACTAAACATTTTCAAACTAAACTAACCAATCGGCCTCCAAACAAGAAATTTGTTTTCCTTTTTGTGATTAATGTACATTTATTTGTCCCAAAGCATAAAACTTCATGCTTTAAATAACACAGTGGTAGCAGTGCAAACCAAGTGGGGTGTAAGGCTAGCCATTCCGACTAATATTTTCTAATAAGGTAGTTAAATGCGCCAGTAGGAGTTTATAGATCCCATTAGACACCAAATACACGCCACCAGACGCTCAAGTGGAGGCACACCAGATGAGAAGAAGGGCGCACCGAAATAAAGCACTTTTCTCCTGCATGTGTTACTTCTATAATAGGATAAAAGTTAAAATAAACACTTTAACCCTGTATTTCTTTTTATGAAGCTTAATGTGCACAGAAGTCATATTAAATGAATCAACCGTGGGCTTTAAGGGTTATTGCCTTCGATTTTTCTGAAATATGTGAATGTTATGAATTATAACTTCAAAGTAAAAATTGAACAGCTTAACTTAAAAGTTACTGATGATTTTAAGTTCCTACCTAAGGCCTGAAGACATTCATATAATGAGATTGGCATATTGGCTTGTTACATGCCCGAAGTAATTCTTCTTTAAATGAAATGTAATGCTTCATTTTTTTTAAATTTATGATCTTTGAGCTTCCTGCTGAAATCTATTTTCTTATATAGTGTAACAGATGTTTGGTCCCTGTTACTGTTTTACTGTGATACACAACCCAAACAGGATTGTTTATACTTACAAACATGTTGAAAATAATACTTCTCTGACAGGAATAAACTTTCACTGGAGCTGTTTTTCTTTTTTTTCAGGTAGCACTGCCCTTTAAACCCAGTGGCCCCGTTCATCTGTAGCCCACTGCTTCAAAGTTGTCTGAATATGTAAAATATTTGCTTCTTTCCTCCTGCAAAAATAATCTTGAGACAACTGAAGCTAATCGCCGGAGGAACCGGAATTACAGGAGAATTTCCCGAACCGCAACGCTGTAAACACAACATGGGAACCTGCACACACAGAGGCAAAGAGCAAACATGCACGGCGAAGTGTTTTCCCGACGCACGGAGAGAGTTTCTCTGGGTCGGACCACACACAAAAACCAAACTCACACATAACACAACGCAAACACCCAATATCTATGTGCCAAGATTCACACAGATGTAAACACATACTGTACAAACAACATGGGATCCTTAGTAAATATATAACATGTGCTAAGATTAACCCACACTGGTATACTTGTTAACCGTCTTTAGCTTTTTGGAATTAAATCCCTTCAAAACACATAAAAACACATTTGGAGTCGAATACAGAAAACATTTTAAAAAAACACACACACTAAACTTCATGGCAGTGAAAAATACAGATTATTGCTTTTAATTAGCAGGAAGACACACGTGCAATCTGAGAAATTTCAGTAAACTTTCCAACCGCCCTCATTAGCATGCTGCTCATACTCGGGCAGCCACATAAAGGTGATATTAATATTACATTTGGACTCCTGTATAAATATTTGATCAAAAAATGCTTGTGGGCCTCATGTATGTTTACTGCTAGTAGTTCGCCCAAAATTAACATCAAGCATTTCCTTTTAACCACAGGGAACTCGGTACTTCCTTTGGAAAAAAAAAAAAAAAAGGAGGAAAATATGAATTTGGCTTTCTAGTTATAGAAAAGGAAGATTATAAACTATGATTCAAATCTACTAATTTTTTTTAGAGATAAAGAAAAAAATAACTTGCTATATAAATTCATTAATGACTGTAGAAAAGAGATTAGGAGTAAATAAATTAGTGCTGGCCACATTTATTGACACTCCTGGTAAAGATAAGGGAGAACTCTTAAAAAAAATTACATTTAATTTTAGTAACAAAAACTGACACTCAAAATTAAACAACAAATTCATTGGCACCCCAGCAATCCTCTTGAAACAAATTTAAGATCTAAAATGTAAATTTTATGATTATCCGATTTTCCAGTAATTCTTCTCAGTAATTCACGACTTTTCTTCTGTTTTTCTTGGGTATAAATATAGCAGAAAATGTTTTTTTTTTGTTTGTTTGTTTTATATTTGGAGTAACTGCTCAAAATGGGAAGGATGAATAAACATAAGGTAGTCGTCCATATATCTGTATAAATCCAGAAATATCTACAAGAAAATATCTGCTCTTCTTAACTTCCCCAAATATCAAGCAAGCAACCGAGACTAACAAGACTGGAAAAATCCAAGTTTTCCTTGCTACCAAGCACAGGGGGAAGTGTTGTAATGAAGCTAGTAGAAATCATAAAAACCCAAAAATCAAATGTTTGATAACTGCGGGGAGGATTGGCATCCTTGGATCAACACATTTCTAAAACAGTCATTAAATAATATTTATGTCCTTTCCTTTGTAAATCCATTATCTCATCTTCAGAAGGTCATGTTAAAGATTCTGTCTCAGCTTCTTGTTTTGCTTTAATCGTTCAGCAGCAGATAAATGTAATCTAGATTTGTTCTTAGGAAATATTTGCTGCCTCTGTCCACACAGAATTTCTCTAAAAGTCTGATTTTTCTATGCCAATGAAATAGCACAGAAACAGAAAACAACAAAGTTTCGCTTTTTAATACAGTTTTGTTGCATATTTGATCTTCACCCGTCCTCACTATCTTATTATCCCAAAGCTGTGAAATAAAATATATTTGGGGGTAAACATTGTTTACATGGGGAACAAAGGCAGGAACATTCAGGTTTTCTACACAGCAAATCGCAATTTTGCCTTGGACACCAAAATGACTGGAGTCTGCTCTGACTTCACATATTAAATAACAACAAAGTACTTTTAATTGCATGCAAAACGAAAAAAAACAAAAAAACAAGGTTGATTACATTGTGATGTTAAAGTAAAAACAGAAGCAATGAGCAGCGTGAATTCCACTACAGACTTTTACGTTTGAACCAACAAAAGCTTTTTCATTCCCTTTAAAAGTGTGAGTGAATTTAATGAGTTAAATCTCAGCAGCTTTCAGCGCTTTGGGGTTTTCAACTAATTGCTGCCAAATTCATTCTCAGATGTGTTCTTGTACATGCGTGCAGCACAAAACAACAACAATAATAATAAAAAAAAAAGCACTCTGCTTATTTTTTGATAGCGTGAGCGGGCCTATACTTGCTGTCATCCAAAAGCTGACAAATCCCTGCACAACCTCAACGCTCAGGACCTCCACTAGATCAAACACACAAGCACACAAACAAAGAGAAGCCCTGCAATCCCATTTTAAGCTCTGGAAACCTTGAAGTCAGACATTTGCAGAGTTTCTCAGCTCAGATCAAAACCAGAAATAGAAAATACAGAAGAGAGGAAGAAAAAAAAATACTCTCTGTCATCTAGCAGAAAGTGAGATAGTACTAACTTTTTTGTTTGCTTTTTTTTTCCCCTTTCTGTTGCGGAATCACAAAGCTGCAGAAAACCGGCAATGAAAAGGCAGACAAGATGCCAGGAGACTCATGCCGTTAGAAGTTGGTGAAATAAAAAAAAAAAAATAGAAACAGCAAAGGAAGAGCTGGTACTGTGGATATTTAACAACACGTCTGAGTGCACAAAACAGTCAGACCAGGAGATTTATGTAAAAACCAGAAGGAAGAAGTGGTTATTATGTGGTTGATTGCAATGTGTAGGTCAGAAAGTTTATAGGATTTTGATATGTCTATGAAATAGGAGCATATTCAGACCCCAGATATCGCACACTGAAATGTCATTAGATGGTGACCTCTGGAGAGGAGATGGAAGTCCCTAAAAGTCAAAGAAAATTTCAGCTCTTACTTATAAATGATGCTCTTATATTACAGTATTTCTATGAATATCAGGCAGCAGAAATTTCCAACCAGAAAAATGAAGATAAATCACTTGTTATCTTGAGGATTACATGCTGTGCAGAACTCATAGCAATCAGTCTTAATGTGGATGTTTTCAAGTATCTTTAAAAAAGAAAAGCTAAAAACCTACTTTTAATATATAAAAAAAATATTTCATAATATAAATTTACCTGTTTTAATAAAAGAAATAATAGTTGTGAGCTGAGATACAAGGCAAGATAAGAACCTGTCCACAAAGACAAAGGCTATATCAAATGTAACCATATTATTAACTATAACTATATGAACCTTTTTTTTTATAAAAACTGCAGATATCGATGTTAAAATTCTAAAATGCTGAAGAGACCAGGGCAGGTGTTATATAACAGAGAGAGAGGAAGAGACAACAATGTTTCCTGTTCAAAAAGGCAGCGATGTGACAGAGAGAGTGAAGAACAAGTCAAGGTGTCTCCTTCAAAGACATGAAAGACATGACGAGAATTATTAGACGCTGAGTTTATGACAGAGTGAAAGAGTGTCTCTATGCAAGGACACGCAGTATGACAACGAAGGAGAGAGATGAAAAAAAACACAGGGAGACGGGTTTTGGAAGAAAGATAGGCGTGCGGTACTAACCTTGAGGCAAGACTGGGTAGCGCAGCAGAAAACGTGGCATCATAAAGATAAAAGAAAGACGGAGAAAAGGAAAAGGGAAAGGTGAGAGAGGGGAAAGAAGAGTTGAGCACTGGGTTAGCCGGCTTGATCAATCTTCAAAGAACAGGAAAGACAGCAGAGCTGAGAGAGAAATATCATTAACCAAAGAGAGACAACTGACGGACATTTATAGAAAGAGACAGACACGACTGGGCAGACAGACAGACAGGCAGGCAGGCAGGCAGACAGGCAAGCAGACAGACAGACACCAGATAGCTTCTTGCTCTATTTTGTAAATTAACATTTAAGTAATAAGAGCCCTACTTTCCTCAAATCACCCCTACACCAATAAAACTGCAGTAAATTAGCCAATCAAAGCATGAGATGGGTCCAAGTTCAATATTATTATTTCTTGAATGGACTGCACTGGTTATTGAAATTCCCACACTGACAGCATGCACTCTGGGGATCTGAGAGCCTTTACTAAATTTCCTGCAACTTTCAAGGTATAAAAATATAAAAATTAAAAAGTAATTTTCCAGTGTCCATAAATCGGTTCACATGCTTAAGTTGGCAAAGCCCCAATTCCAGCATGATTTTATGCTTGAGAACATGCTAATGACAATATGCCAGAGACAGTTAGTCCATAGCCGAACAATGCAGCTATAAAATCGCTGAATTTCTCATTAGTTGCGCTTATAGGTACAAATCTGCCCCAAACCTGTTAGGTTTCTTGCATCTCCACCCATTAATAAATGACTTTCTGTTTTTCTTCCTCTACCACCTTTCTTTCACTTCCCCTGCTGCTCCCCCTCTCTCTGTTTTCCACTCGTCCTTCCAAATCCTTTATTTTGGCCATTGGGGCAGATTTTCAGCTCCATTTCCCCTCAGTGTGAAGTCACTTTAGTCTGCTCCAATTACCATCCCAGTTCCTGAAATAAATAATCTGGTACCAGTACAGCTGGATTTTCACGAGAGGGGAAGAGAAAGTCTGATTTTTGCTCTTGTTGCTCTCGTGTTTAAACTGCAGCTGAACTTTTTATTAGACATGTTTCCGCGGCTCGCTCTGAGCTCAGAGTCAGCCCCGGCCTGGCCAGGCTAACAGCAGGCCAGAGGCGTTTCTATTCTTCTCTGACATACCTGTTAGCTACCTGTCAGGTGAAAAAAGAAAAAAAACCACAACATTATTCCCAGAAAAGCTACGGATAAATTCCCCATCTGTACTTGTACAGGATCAGGTCTGAAGGGTTACGAAAGCTCATTTGTGAAAAAAATCATATCTACCTGCTGGGATAACATGTTAATACATAGAGGCATTTTGGCTCAATAATTACATGAGCCAAAACTGAAAGAGCGAAAAAATCGTGTTTGAGAAACTTGGGTGGAAGATCGTTACAGTTGACCAGAAGTATGAAGTAGAAGAGAAACAATTCAAGCCAAATAAATCCAATTCTCTTTAGAAGTAAATATAATTTCAGGTGTTCTGTGAAGAAAAGCATAACAATCTCCATTTTCTGTTTACCTAAAGTCATCTGGAGCACACTGAAAATATGTGAATGAAGGTGAACTGGTCACAAAAGACCAGATCAGGTCAAAGTTCACAACTAAATCTAATCTTTTTTACAAAGAAAACGCAAGAAGAGGACCTAAAGAAATTGAGCCCTAAAGAAGTTGGTTCAACAAAATATTGAATAAAAATGCACAGCACATTTCATTTTTCATCCACTTGAATTATTACTACTTTCTGCATAAACCAAAATCCAAATAAAATGCATTGAATTTTTCAGTTAAAGTGAGAAAGACCTGAGAAGTATCTGTGGGTTTTCAGGAAACCCCAAAAATTTATTTGCTAACATTTTAACTAAAGGTGCCATGTGGCAAACGAAGACAAATGATGGTTCATATTTACATATAAATAAGAACTTTAAAATTTACATTTTCATTCTAATTCCAGATTTGTCGATGTTATGTAGGAACCCTGAAGACTCCTGTCTTTTTTTTTGTCTGTCTATTTTAGACAGTAAAATTCTGCACAAAATGTAACTAATTAAAATAAAATTCCTCTTGTGAAGAACGGGCTTTGCTTTTGGTTGAATAAGTTATCTCTGTAATCGTCTTCGTCACAAAATGTAACGTTTGTTGCTTGTTTCATATTCGGTTACTGTGTTACGTTTTTATCTCCGAACTGCCTTGTTGCTGAAAAGTGTTATTACAAATAAACGTGGTAGGTAAGAAATGGAGTCAGAGATAAAAAATAAAATAAATAAAAACTGCTACTTGGTTCTTGTAGACTAACTAAAACTATGTATTTGTATTATAAAATAAATCTATAAGAAATGGGAAAGTGTTGCGTTGAAATGGTCGCAATAAATTTGAATTCTGGATGATTCCTCCACAAGCCTAACGGTCCACACAGCAAAAGCTCTGAAAGCAAATTTAGCTTAACTGAGAATAAAAAGAGGGGTGAAACTGACTGGTTAATTCACTTTAATTGGACAAACTCTCAATTGTTTTCAGAGCACAGTGTTTTCATCAGAGTCCTAATCTGGAGAATAAAGACACAGCGGTTTCAGAAATATTCAAAGGAATGTGAATTAAATCAGTATGCTGCAGCCCTCTTTTCTTCTCTGGAAGTTTGTTGTCCTGGAGTTTTAGCCCGCTTCAATGTGATTTTCTTGGAACATTAACAAAGTATTTAGCTTTTTTTTTTTAAGTTAAATCTTCTTTTAGGCTTAATTAAGATACTTGTCTTTGCTTATGGCTGTCGTTAGAACAACCTGAAAAGTCCAGGTGTTTATTAGGACTTACTGTTCTTCCACAGGGTCAGTTAAACACCATATGAGCCAACTTTCGATAAAAGAATATCACATCAAAAAGATGATCAAAGAGATATGGCAAGGAGTCCCACCAACATAACCTATAACATTCCTACAATCACAAGGATGGTAAGCACATTAAAAGACACAGATACAGATGGGAAAAGCGATAATTTCTTAGATTAAATATCAAAAGGAGCAGACCAATAAAACTAGAGTCCAAACACATTCCTTATGTATGTTTGCCAGCACCATATTGTCAGAGATTCTGGTGATTCTTGGATGGAAGGACGACTTTTTCAAACTCTTCGTGACACGCAGTAATCCTGTTTGTTTTGTTTTCGTTTTTCATGATGATTTTGCTCCTTTTTCCATGATGAAAAGGGAACGAAAACAGGTCCATAAACAACTTTTTCCACTTATCAGAAACCCTCAAATCAGATAGTCCATGAAACATTCAGGGACACAAGTAAAACAGGTTTAGGATGGCATGCACAGACAAAACAAGTAGACAAGACATCATAATAGAGATTATGTGCTCTGGAAGAAATTACAGGTGTGGCTGATCTAAAATTACATAGGAAAGTGGTTAGAAACAGCAGTTTGCTGCTACAAACAAACAAACAAACAAAAAAAACATAATATTAGTGAGCAATCTAGATTCCTACGAGAAAAACGATGTGTTAAAACTCTGCAAGTCAAGCATCCTCAGCTGAAAGTAAGCGAAAGTGAAGCGGAACGGAAAACGAAATAAAAAGAGTTGCATCACTGACAGGAACAGAGGCTCAAAGGGTGTCAGGCCGTGCAGCAGCAGCGGTGCCAGGCTGCGCCTCATTTTACAAACTCCTAGGAGCTGCTTGGCTTGTCATGCCGCAGTAACAGACGACCCAAACCTCTGCTAATGTGTGGTGTGTGTCAGTGTACAAGTGAGTCCAATTTCTGGATTTGAGAGACATAACTGTCCAAATATGCAATAAAATAATGATTTCTTAGCAGCGAGCCAATGCTACAACTCTTTGTTGGTTATTAGTGAGCGTACTGAGCCCTGCCCATGTGGAAAAGACGTATATATCCCCTTAAACTGTGCTTTTGAAAATTTATGCACCTTATAATAAATTACAGCCAGTTCAACCTTAGTTGATTTCAACGATAAAAGTTTGAGATGAAGCCACACAATGATTTTGCAGATAAATCATCCACAATTGGCTGCAAAAATATTCACAGGCCTGAACTTTTTCACATTTTGTAGCATTAAACCACAAACTCTAACACACTTTATTGGGATAATATGTGATTATATATATAATCCACCCTCCAAAGAAGAATGGGTGAAAATGTATCCATCACTAGACTTGGAAAGCTGGTAGAGGACCCCCCCCCACACAGACACACAAAAAACAACTTTTGCGATATTCGTTTGGGTCAGTCACACAAAATCCCAGTAAAATACATTGACGAGTGTGGCTATAAAGCGACAAAATGCTCTAAAGATAAACATGGGGCGTTTTGCAAGATCATAACTTGCGTTACTTATGTCACTTTTCCACATGAGGGGTTGATATTTTCGTGCCTTCATATCCGATTCCTTGACAGGCAAAGTGAGTCTTAGCGTGCAGTGGTCTCGAGCTAACTGACACGGGCCACCAGCCACTCACGTGCCCAGGTAGTCCCACACCAGGCCCCCCACTGGCTGCTGAGAGGCAGCGGGGGGAGGGGCCTGCTTTTGCGACTGCTGCGGACGCCACAGATGAGAGGTTGACGGATTTCTGAGGTGAGATGAGCACACACACACACACACACAGGCACGAACAAGCAAATGTAATTGCACTCGCACACATTCAAAGTCGCACGATTGTTAACAAGTGCAAACACACACATGGGAAGAGTTGAAAGATGGCATGAAAAGGAAAGGAGAAAAGGGAAAAGGGAAAAAGAAGGTGGCGAGTGATAAATAATGAGTTATTCATACCGGGGTGTTTTACCTGAACTCTAGCATTATGTTGGCTGAAACTGAGCAGATGAGTGAATGGAAAACTAAGACGGTTTTTCTTAAAATTAAGTTTTTTTCTTTACACTTCTATTTTGGAAGTGTGAAATAGATTCCACTTATAGATTATTTGGTTTTTGTAGCTAATCTAATTCCTCTCTCTTACCTCTCCAGTTCATGGATCTTTTTCTCCTTGTCGTACTTTTCATTCTCCATCTCCCTGAGGATCTCCAGAAGTCGCTCCACCTCAGACTGGGCCTTCCCGGCCTCCTCTCTACACCGGGTCACTTCCTGCTCCAGGGACGAGATGCGTTCAGTGAGTTCAGCGTTGGCCTGCGACTCCGCTGCTGCGCTTTGAGCCTGGAACAGAAATTGCTATCAAAAATAAACCGAGGATTGGCTTTCAAAATGAGCGGATCAAAACATTCGGCGCAGAATGAATGTGCTTGGCCCAATGTGCCGGGAGGTGAAATATATACATTCTCAGGGGGCTAATGGAGCCACAAATAAAAAAATAATCATAACAAATGAGCGGCCTTGCTACTCCTATGTTCTCATCAGAGTACAGAGGGAGGTGGTGAAGTTTAGAAACACTCACCATTAATGTCCTATTTTATATTATATTTTTTGGCTGTTTAAGGATACATTTGGACTGCTCTTTTTTAACAGTGGAAAGATAATACAGCAAATAAGGACCTTTTTTCCCCCCATAAACCGTATTCTGGCTTTTAAGCATAATCTACAAATGTACAAAACTCGTTTTGAACTGAACAAGTCTGCTCTTCTTTTTTTATAAAAGTTACAGCTGCAGTTTTAAGCTTCCATTAATTATTTTTGAATTGTTTGAGGGGCAATAATTACGAATGATTTATTAAAAAACAAACTCTTGCTAAATGTTCAAGTTTTCTACATTTTTCAGAGTGAGATTGTGTTACAGGAATTTATTTATTTTTTTTATCGTCTTTAGTAGGACTCCACTTCCTCCACAGCCAGCGACTTTGGAGGGTGCTGTATTTATGTCTTTTAGCTGGGCTAAGTTCAAGCTGAAACCCGGTATGTGTTTTTTATTTTAATTGTCATGGACATGGTAATGCTGCCCAATTCAACGGGCAAATTATAGCCAGTTGAAGTGGTTTTTGTCTTTCTTTTGGCTCGGCCGAAATGATGGAACAGAAAATTGGTTGCAGGGGGAAAAAAAATAGATAAAACAAAGAAAAATAAAACAGGTTATAACCAGCTTAGAGGTTAGAACAGCTGTGTGTTTTCCCAGAAGTAAATGTTGCTCTTGGGACAGATTGACGTTATGTGTGTGTGCACGCCTTGGTCCCACAATACATAAACCCCCTATTAGTTTTGGAAGTGGATGGCAATTTTAACAGCTCCTTACGTGGAGAGGAAATGTTTGGGTGGCTGACGATATACGAAGATCTTGTTGGCAGAAAGAAATACGGCGGAAAGTCACGCATCTTTTCTCCGACCATTGTGTGGAAAAGAAAGAGACTAAGAAATAAAGGCTGATGAGGGGAAACACCACATATGGACTGACACGTTCATACATATTCCTCTTTTCTCTGTTTCTCACATTTTTCACATGTTCACACACACACACACACCCCCACACATTCAGGGTGTGATGGTGGTGCTGTCTTCTAGAGTCTGTGAAAATGACTGTAAGCCTGTCAGCAGGCTGTCACACACACACATTTTACAGACTGCTGTGAGGGAAAAGATATTTGATATGCAGGCGCGCGCGCACACACACACACACAAACACACGCCTACAAACAAGTTTTCATCTCTTTCTCTGAAATAAGGGAAAATAAGTTAGGAAAGAAAACTGCAACTTTATCCTCTTTCATTATTAGGACAGCATCCACGAACCTTTTTGAGCTGGTTCTCCAGTTTGATGCACTCTTCCTTTTTCTGCTCCAGGTTGATTTCTAGACTTTTCAGCCTGTTTTCCTTCTTTAGAGTCGAGGATGCAAGCGAGGAGGCTTTCTCCTTCAGATCCAACACCGACGTCTGCAATAGTAACCAGGACGAACACTTTATCAACAGGAAATTTGAAATCCTAAAGAAACTGTCTTCTACTTTTACATTTATTAGGATGAAACTGTTTTTACACATTAAACAAATCCTTGAAATTGTTCCAATAGCAAGAACATTTCTATTCTCAACATCAAAGTAAGTCATCTTAAGCTTGCTGATCAAGAATTGACTCCCCTTGAACATTTCCACATTTTGTGGAAATGTTCAAGCTTTAATGTATTTTATTTGTGTCAGTAGAAGCACATAAGTTCAGAAAAGTTCATAATTGGGCAGTGAGGGGGAAAATATGTGGTTTTCTCAAGTATTTAATGAAACTGGTGCACATTAGTATTCACCCAGGCAGAGTCAACATTTGGTAAATTACAAAAGTAATTTACAAAAGTCCACAGTTTCCGTCTTTTAAGGAATCAAAATGGTTTCCTGAGTTTAGTTTGAGCTTAGCTTGCCCTGTTTCCTTGTCTCTGCAGAAGTAAAGGATGCCTCCAGCATGACGCTGACAAACTCCTTCCACTCTTCAGATGACAAACTAAACATCGATTATTCACATGAATAAAGCTTGGGACATTATTTTAGACTCAAACTCTGCTTTAAACTTCTCTACATCTTTACCAGTGCTCTATCAAATGTGTTCCTAGATATTTATGATGCGGCTGCGTCACTAAAAGTCTCGATTAAACAAACACGGGTGTTTGCAACACAACAAAAAGTGAAATAAAGTTCAAGGGGAATGACAACGTCTTCTTTTACCACCTCATCTATTGTGTATGCATTCACATTTAGGAGCCAGTAGTGAAACTGATAAAAATGATTTAAGCCCAGAAGTATTTCAGCTTATAAAAATATCACAACCTGAATATTTCCTGGCAGCGTCTCTCAACAAGAAGGTTCCTCTGTGGAACATTAACTGAGGCCTTTCTGTGTGAAATTTGCATGCTTTGTTTGCTGCTGGATGGATTTTCTCCAGGTGCTCCAGTTTCCTCTCACGGTCCTCAGTTATGCATGCAAGGCTGATTAGTTTTTCGAAATCGTGTGACCGTGCAATAGTTGTCTGTTTCTGTGTTATGGCCATGGTCTGTCTTGCCCCTTTAGCCTGAAGTCAAGTGGTTCAAAGTGGATTTATCCTTTTTCCACAGTTGTATGATTAACTCTGTCCCCTGCTGGTTGTAATATTTCCCATGACCTGTCTCTTTTCTCACTTTTAGGCTCAATCCCTCCATCTGTAAAAATCTCCCTCTCCTGTTCCTTTCTCGTGTTTTTTTTTTCTCCCCTCTTTTGGTGGAGGCAGTGAAACAGAAACCAGCAGGACCAGAAGGAGAGATGCTCAGACGTGTAATTTCACCCATGACTGACCTTACCAACTTCAGACTTCAGATCATCATGTTTGACTGGGCTTTGGTCAGAGAAACCTTCCTGCTTACTCAGAGTATATTTAGGTCTGTGTATACACTGGTGTTGTAGGACAAACCTCACATTGGCGTTTGGCAGCGAAGAAAGGAATGCTTGTTCTCTTGGGAGATTTTCTGTGTACTTTACGACACAAACCGACAGGTTTTATGATCCCCGCGATCACTAAAATTAGCTTAGAAAGGACTTTCCACAGCAGCGGCTCTCTCTCAGTGAGTCTTCAAAGGAAAAATCTGACAGCTGTGATTTTGTCGACTCATTTTAATTTTCAGCCAACAAGAGAAAATGAGTGCATTTAACACATTTCTAAAATGTAAGAAAGGTGAAAGAAAATTAATTATTGCCATTAATTCTGCCCCAAGCTTTACATGACTTCCCTGATGCCACAATTAGCACAGTTTTCTAACCAGTGTTTGATTTTCAGGTGGAATCTTTTATCAGCGTTTGCACAGGTTACATTCAAATCATTTCAGAAAATGGTAAAGACTTGCAAATTTTCTGTTACTTCCTCACAACCTACAACTGGAAGGTATATTTTTTATATGGTTTCAAATCTACACATCTGTCTTTGGAGTGCATTAATGTCCATCTCATCCATAAATTCCCTCATGCATTTCCATATTAACTTCTTACTTCTGGTATGTTGAGCCTTATTATTCACTTATAAAACTAAGACTCCTGGAAATCTAATCATTCTAATTAATTGTGGTTTCAGCTAGCCATAACTTTCCTGCTGTGCTGCTGCCCAGCAGCTGTAGGGTGAAAGCAAAGAAAAAGGAGCCAGGAAATGCTTTGTCGCTCTTCTTGTATTCCTCTGGCTCTTGTATTCTCTTGTATTCCAAAGTCACTATCGGAAAAAAATCTGCTCAGATTATTGTTTCCAGTAGCTGTGGCCTGTGAATTACCTACATTTAAATGGGATTTTACTTCTTTGTCCTGTGGCATATCAAATAGGTTCACGGGAAAACTAATAGCATATTTTCAGATGTTTTCTGACCATAATCAACATGTTTGTGGTGACTGTACCTCACGATCAGCCAGCTCAGCTTGGAGCTGAGAGACTTTTTCTCTCAACTCTTTCAGCTCCTTCTTACTGGTCTCCATCTCGTCTCCCTTTTCTCTCTCCTCCTTTTCTCGTTGCTCCTTCAGCCGCTCGATAATCCGCTCCTGAATGAAGAAAAGGAAGGAAAGCAGAAACAGAGCTAAGTTACAAAATACAGGAGGAGGAAAGTAGACAATGTGAAGGAGCCATGAAAAACGAGAAAAAGAGAATAAAACACCTCATACTGTCCAAGACGCATTCACAGTCACTCAATATCAAGTTTCTGTACTAATAAGTGTCACATTAAACTTTATGTACATGGCAGTTTTGACAGGATCTAACAGCCAATGGTGATTTTACACACGTAATGTGCTTTGGCACAAGATGTAAAATTCACAAGCACTAAAACAGAAAAGCTGACCTCTATAGCTGCAGAACAACACAGTGGCCAGTTTAAAGAAAAGCACAAAAGTTCACACACCTAAAGAAAGAAAAGGTGCAAGAACCCAGAGTGAGCACATAAACGAAGGTAAAGGAAGAAATGTTGAAAGGCTTGAACTGAAAAACACCACATTTCAGAAAGCAGGGAAGGAATGAAAAGAAAAGGGAAGAAGTGGGAGTGTGTAAGCTCCTTCATCCTGCCAACAATCACACACCTCGCCGACACCGTGAGTATTAGTCACTGGTCAATTCAAAACCTGCTTCCTGTGTGTGAAGGCCTCAAAAAGATTGAGTTTATAACATAATAATCTGTAAGAGCATAAAAATGAAAGCTAAAACATAACAGATTTTGGTCTCTGAGAGCTGAAGTCAAATCCCCTGAAAAAACTGCCTGCAGAGTCATAAATCCAGTGCTTCGGTATCGTTTTGAACCTGAATGTTCACACATAAACAGTGATCAATGAGTAAATCTGAGCCATGTGGCTCGATGCCTGTCGGCTCCTTGTGTTTTACAAAAATATCCTGTGAATAATTTAATAAAATGACAGCTAGTGTAATTGTTGGTTTATTTCCATTTCTTCCGAGTCACCGGGTCAACATGTGGGTGGTCGGTGGTTTTGCTCATAAAGCTTTTATTAATGTAACCTTGCTCGGGCGCTGACCCGAGGCTGACCAGCGGTGGGTGTTCATGTACGTGCATCTGTGTGAGTGGGGGTGGGCGCGTGTGTGTGTGTGTGTGTACCTTCTCAGCCAGAGCTTCCTCCAGCGTTCCCAGTGCGGTGTCTGTGTTTGACGTATCCGTCTGCAAAGACTTGACTCTGTCTTTCAGACCGCTCAGCTGCTTCTCCTTATCCCGCAGCTGATCCTGGAGGTTCTCTATCTGTGGAGGGGAGGGAAAAAAATCATCAGCTGCTCTAGTTTTGATGCATATTTCATTACTGTAATGCTGAAAATTATATTTTCTGGCAGGTGTATGGGCTCCAAGGGTTTCTAAGGTGAAGAATGTTACCAGCAAATTACACAAGCTGACATGTCTAATAGAAAAATGAAGTTTTATGCCTGCATTCATCAGACAAACAACATGTTATTTTTTTGTTCATTTACGTAAATTACTTCAAAACAGAATAAATTTGATATTCCGATGGCATATGTTAAAGTTCAGAGAGTTTCCAAGATAAATAACAGGAGCTAAAGTAGCATTAACAAGAAAGACATCATCAGCTAATGTGGCTAAATTTCACAAACTCATTAAGCTGTGCTATAACTAACTGTGGTTTGTGTTTTTATTTATAAGATTTGGTTATTTTTCTGTAACACAAAAAAGAAATTAGCCAAGCTAGCATATCTTATTTTAGGGAACTTGTACACTAGCTACTAGGAATATGCTAATAAGGTAATTTGCATAGTTTTAACACTTGAACTGAATTGAATAACTAACTAAACCTTATGCTAAGTTTACTTATTACACCAGACTGTAATATTTGCTCTGCTCACTTTAGGTGTATTTTACGACCTCGACTATGAGTCATTGTCTGTTCTAGCTATGGAAAATTTGCCATATTATCCTATCTTATTGCTAATTTGTATACTATCAATTAGGAATGTACTAAATATCTAACTTGAATGCTTTCTGCATTTAAATTGAATGAAAAAACAACAGATTTGAATATATATTTAAAGTTACCAGTCAGACTTTTGATATAAAGTCAATCAAATTCTCTTTCGATTCAAATTTGCTGCTACAGGAGAGCCTTGCTGCCCCCAACCATCCCCATCCACAAAAAAGAGGCTGTGACTACAACTGATTTCTGTTTCTACCTAAAGAGATGATAAAGCAATGCACTGAACCGTAGGCTCCAAAAAAAATAAAGTAATATTACCTTAAAGCTTATTCTTATTGCAACTTTCACTTCTTTTTGTTTCTTTTCTCTTATCCTCTCAAATTCATCGTAAAAGCAATTGATTTTCTCGACCAACCCAAAAATCTGTAAGAACTATCTGACATGAAACAGAACTGATTCTTGTCGAAAGCTTCAGGTGAACGAAAAAGGCAGAGAGTTAGTGTTTCATACAACATTTCTCAGCTTCACTTCTTTTAACCCTCAATCCAAATACACTCTCTTCCCCTTCACTCCCTCCCTTCTCAACCAATTTTCCTGTATATTGTAATTTTGATTTGGTGGAAGATTGATTTTGCCCTAAAACACCAAACTACCAGACACAGTCTAGCTGAAAAATAAAATATATGGCCAAAAGATTCATACCCTTTGAAATGTCAATATTTTGTCCTGTTAGAAGCAAAAACTTCAATGTATTTTATTGGGACCAACACAAACACTGATAATGAGCAAAAGGTGCAGCATTAAGGGGGGAAAAAACATTATTAATTAGTTTATGTGATGTTATATTACATCTAAATCTAGATGGCAGATGAGTAAAAAGGCTGTTTTCATTTCTAATTGTCATCTCTTCTATCATAAACAACTGACTCCAAAAAGGAGCAGAAAATAGTCGGCCTATTGCGCAACCTTTGACTTCTCTGCAGGTGAGAGATGCACATTTCCAGTACCAGAGAACAGAGCAATTGTGTGTGTGTGTGTGTGTGTTCATACAATAAAATATTTCCAGCATCTCATTAATCAACAGTTAAACTGAGAGCTTGACTGACACATCTTCCTCCTCCTCACACACAGAGGAGCCCTCGCTGTTGACAGTGAGAGGCCATGTGACTCTTTGATCTCGACAGCACATGAGCGCCGCACTTATATACATATAGAAACGCCGTCTGCGCTTTCTGCTCGTTCTATTTCAGTCCTGAGGAGATGGGAGATCACACGGATATCTTCACTGCTAATCAGCTGCAGGTTCGTGGTAATGTACTCACGAGAACGGCAAGTTAAAACATAGAAATGGGTGGGAGATATGAAAACTGAGTAGAGGGAGGAAATGTGGAAATCAAGGAGCAGAAAACAGCAGCGTTTCTCTCTCTTTCTCCGGCTCCAAACTGTATTCTATTTGAAGACAGCAGAGGTCATCATTTATTAAACAAGAGGAAGTCATTAGTATGCATCGGATTTTAAACACACCATGTCTCTCTCCTCCCCCTCCCTGTCCCTGCTTTATGTCTGCCTGCTTGATTTTCCCTATTGATTAGCTGCACACAATTTCTGCTTTTCGACATATTCTTCTGCAAGGGACAGCGGGAGGGATAGACGGGAAAAAAAATGGAGAATTGGTGGAAAATGGTGAAGCTTATAAAGGAAACACAAAAATGTGAACAGGATCTGGTTGTCCGAAACTTGTCTCACCCACTGTCCTAAATAATATATGTTTTTATATTTTATATATTTGTTTATATCATTGTGAGTGACTATCAAGATTCCCACAGAGATCCTCTCACACGACTCCTTTCTGAACGGGCAAAACTCCCAAACTGTGTTCTGTCCTACACCTCCATCTAGTGGCCAACATCATGCACTGTAACTTATTTTCAGAAACAAGGTTTCTGATAGTATGAAAAAAACCTTACAAATAAAAGCTTTCAAACATTTTTTAATTTAGAAAAAAACCTATAAGTTGTCCACAAAGGCTGGCTTTCTGATGCTGTCTCACGCAGTGAGTAAAATTGTTTAAATTTAGTGAATTTAACCCACAAGTTCTTTGCTTTGAAAAACAGCATTAAAGTTGCTCCATTTCCTCCACTGTTTAGATGTCTAATCCCAAGAAAACATTAAAACACATTTATACAGTTGTAGAAAGCAGCCTAACATTAAGCTTCTGAAATGACCTCAACCTTGACTCTGCTGATGTCAAGGTTGTAATGTATGGGTTATGTTTCAAAGTCAACAATGAGAAAGGAAACCAAGGAATTTAAATGACATCTTTCGATTCTGAGAAGAAAAGTGGTCAAAGGTCCAGCCAGAATTATGGAAAAGGCTCGCTGCAAAGATTGAGTCATTTCGCTGCAAATTGCTGAGGGACTTCTAAGTAGTACTAGTTGAAATGTATAATTCTGAGAAAATCAATAGTAATTTCAAGCCTAGTCTTTAAAATGCAAGAAAGATGTATTTTGTGTTATCATTTCACCATGGAAAAAGAACAGTTAAAACAAATTCCGTAAACTTCTGACTGAAACTGTACTTTAAAACGTCAGAGTTTAAATATTAGTGGGATGCATAAGCTGAAGGTTCCCACCTTTTTCTGCAACACGTTCACTTTGCGCTCCTTGACATCCAGCATGTCTTTGAGGTCAGTGATCTCTCCCTGCTGAGTGCTTTTCTCCTCCGTCAGCTCCGACATCTGCTGGCTCTTTTTGGAGAGCAGAGACTCCTTCTCTTCCAGGCGAAGACGCAAGGCGTCCACCTGAGTGCAAAAGCAGAACAAGTGAGTGGAACTAAACACTCGGAGCAAATAATGGCGATAAGTGGGAAAAGCAGGTTTACCTCAGTCTGCAGTATGGCAGCTCTCTGTTCCTTGGCAGTGAGTGACTCCTTGAGTACGTCCACGTGTTGTTTGCTGTCAGAAAACTGATTGTTCAGAGTCTCCAGTTTGGTCCTAAGAGCCAGCAGCTCGCTGTCTTTGCGACTCAGCTCCTGTTTTGCCTGCTCCATCTGAGAAACGTGCAGGAAGAACAAAATATCTAAATGTGTGCTGGAGAAGAAAGCCTGCCTTCCTCGTTAAAACTCACTGCAAGCATTTTAGACAGATTCAGCTTTTTAATGATGCATTTGTACCATTCGTTATTTGAATGCGCTTGTTATGCAACAACCAACTTCAATGAATTTTTGAAGATTAGTTGGAGCCTTTCTGAGTATTGTTAGTTTTCTTTTATATCTACACCCAGAAACAAAGAATTTATAGATGATATTAAACTTGTCTGAATGTATATCTAATTTTGATCCTGTGCTGATTATAGAAAATCCACAATAATTCAAGTTTTTTCTATTATTTTATCAGCCAACCAAGGGAAAAACACAACTTCAATGAATTATTAGAAGACCAAAATCAAGCCGGCATTAAAACTGATGATAAGTGCAAGTAAACCAGTAGAGTAGAGAGTTCTTTCTGTGTGAGATGTGTAATAACTTGAATTATTTTACACTCGCTTTATTAAAAACTAGTGTAAAAATCTTACTGGAAGAAATAAGATCTACTTAGTGCGATGATATATAACTGAAATATGTTACTGGTACAAAAAATGTGCATTTATTGTCCTTGTTTTCCAAGTTCTCTGCTGAAAAGCAAACAAAAATTAGAAACACAAATGAGACTAAAAATGTTAGCAGTTTATGCAAAAAGGTCTGGTTTGACTCTGTTGCCCAATCTGGTTTCACAGTTCTACATTCAAAGCAACTGATCAATAATCCATTTTAAGGTAATCTAATAATAATTCCTCATATTTGAAGCTATTTTAAAATAAAAAATATAATTTCCATTTCTTTCAGCAGTTCACCCGACATGCCAATTCACACTTAAGGCATCTGAGGAGAATTGACCCAGACCTTTAAGCATGAAGCTTTTCGTTCGAGAAAACCTAATCGATTCATCGGCAAACCGATCCACTAGATCATGCAAGAAGAAAGAGGCGCAGGTTAGAGGCAGCGACCTGCAGGAGTTTGTATTTAGCAGCTAGACTATTTACCGTGCAGAAACAGAACTGAAACGCTACAAGCCCAGTAGGCTGGGATTCTACTGATAGACGCTACTTAAGCTTCAGCCTATAAGAGAGGAAGAAAGGAAGGAAAAAAGGAAAGCAGACACAGAGGTGCTTCTCTTACTGCAGTCACCTCCTGCTGAAGCTCATTGGCTCGTTGCCTTAGCTCCTCCTTCTCTGATTGGCTCTGAGTTAGCTCTTCCTTTAGCTGTTCAACCTGACAGGAGAGGAAGGGGTCAACATGGGGGGAGGCTTCTCATTATGCGGCCTGCATCATGGCCTCCAGTTTTCCTTAAACCTGTTCTTCTTCCTGACATCTCAGCAGAGGGAGACGGGGATGTGAGGAAGAGACGGGTGACCTGATCATGATGCCCAGCATGTCCGCTGGTGAGTGCGTAAATGTCATAAGCAGCAGCGGAAAAAAACACGTCGCAGTGGAAATTAAACACATTTTTTAGTAAAGGGAGACTACTGGAGAAACTGAAATATGCAGTCTGAATGTATAAAACACAGTAAATCAAATAACACTTTATTAAAAACCATGGTTTTATTAAATATAATCAGAATTCACCAATAACATTTTATGCATTATGTTAAGTTAAAGCAAACTTGTATCCCCTCATGGATGTAACAGATATAATAAAAACTGTAATTGTGATTCTGTTGAGAAAATGATTGATATAATTATATAAAAATAATTTTTATCTATATACAGTACAGACCAAAAGTTTGGACACAACTTTTAATTCAATGAGTTTCCTTTATTTTCATGACTATTGACATTGTAGATTCACACTGAAGGCATCAAAACTATGAATAACACATGTGGAAATATGCACTAAACTAAAAAGTTTAAAACAACTGAAAATACCCCTTATATTCTAGTTTCTTCAAAGTAGCAACCTTTTGCTGTGATTACTGCTTTGCACACACTCTGCATTTTCTTGATGAGCTTCAAGAGGTAGTCACCTGAAATGGTTTTCACTTCATAGGTGTGCCCTGTCAGGTTAATAAGTGGGATTTATTGCCTTATAAATAGTCATGAAAATAAAGAAAACCCATTGAATTAGAAGGTGTGTCTAAACTTTTGGTCTGTACTGTATATATATATTTTTTTTGCCTTAAGGGAGGGAAGAGAAGAGGTAAAGATCCAGAAGATTCATACCAGGTGAAGATTAAGTGTTGTGGGTAATGTGTGTGATGCTCAGTGCATTGATCACTGTGGAGGTTCCTCCATCTTTTTCCCAGTGTTAGTATTTATTTAAATGTTTTCACGCAATATATTTATAATTTCACCCTTTTTGTGCTGTTTATTGCATTAGGTTGTTTACTATTCCGGGTGCACACATTTAGTAAACACCTTATGTTTATTTGAATTATTAACTACTTTGTTTTGCTGAGTTTGAAGGGCTGGCTGAGGGGGAGGACTGGTTGAAAGGCAAACCAGGAAGTGGAACAAACCATCAGGCTGCTGGAAGCAGGGGACTCGATGTTAAAGAATCTGCCTCTCTACTAATAACATAACCGCTCAAATATTTTGGTTAGGTTGTTTAGTTTTTACAGTTGTGTTGTAGTCAAAATGTGTTGGTTTGAATTAGTTATTTATGTTTATGCATTGTTTGTCTTTGTCTCATCTCCCACCCCTCCTCGTTTGTGTAGGTCAGCCTTTGTGTATAAATTCTCCTGTGTTCATTGAGTGAGGTCAGTTTTTGGTTTGTTATCCTGAGTTAGGAATGCCTTAGTTGATTTCTTTTGGGCCCATTTTGTTATATTTTTGAGATTTGATGTTGGAAGTCTTTTTGTGAAGAATATTTGGAAAAATAAATAGAAAATATTTTTTTATATATGCCTTTGTCCTTGTGCCTTACTGGTCGGACCGTAACAATCACCTTGTTCTTCATAAACTTGGAGTGGGATCTGTAGACCTCCATCTGTTTGATCTCCTCCTCCCTCTCCTCGCTGCTCAGAGCGCCGTTGGACTTCAGCATCATCACCTCCTCCTCCAGCTCCCTCATGCCGCGCTCCATGGAGCTGATCTTTGCATCCTGACAAATTCATTCATAAACAAGTTTCTTAAAGTTTGATGAAACATGATTATGTCTGTTGTTGTTGTTAGTTCCTTTCGTTTTACCTATACCACCAGAGATTTTCTCTCAGGTGCGGTTTTGACTAGGCCTTTTGAAAAACTTTCATTTCTTTCTTGGACGTAAGTTTGGACTCACTGTCTTGCTGAAACATACAATCCATCTTCATCTTTCGCTTTTTAGCTGTTTGGGTCAAACTGACTGCTCATAATTTCATCCACCTCAATAAAAGCCACTCTCTCTTCAACTCTGCAGAAACTCCTGCAGCTTCTTCAATGATGCAGTCGACCTCATGCAGCTTCTCTGACTAGTTTTTATTGAGTATTTAAAATATTTTGGATACAAATCTATTGTTCAAATTGTCTTCAGATTTCAAGCGTAATTTTTTTTGGTGCCCTTCTCCAACAATGAGATTTTCCTGATCCTTTGTTACCACTCTGCCAACTGTGACTGAAGCCAGAGGATGCAAATAAGAAAATGCCAGGAATCCCTGCCACGACCATCATTTCTTTCAGGCTAAAGAGATTAAATATAACTGATGACAGATGTGAACTGAAGAAAACTAGAACTGAATCAAAACATGCTCCAGGAAAGTTTCATCGCGTGCAATGCAACCATGTTACTGCTGCTCTTCTTCCTTCTGAACAAATTTAGTTGTTATAAATAGTTAGAATAAATGCTAAATTAGAGGAGTTAAAATATTTGTAAGGATTAATCCAAATAATCGACTTATATCACAAAACCTGCTGTTTTATTGGGTTCTGATCATTCAAGAGCCACCAGACTAATATCAGAGCAGAGCAAGCTTTGATTTGAAGCTACACAATAAAATGAATTATAAAAGATTTTCTAATAAGGTTCTATTAACAAGATTCAGAAAGTAAAATGACATCAAGATGTTTACCTTCATTTCAATAACAGTCTGCAGGGCCTTGGTCTTCGTTGATTCTGGCGCTGCTTCATATCTCCTGTGAAGCTCCTGAGAGACACAAACGCCACGACGGTCAGCAGAGGACAAACAGTAAGACATGGTGGGATGAAAGGAAGGAAAGATAGAGGAAGCAGACGGTCGTGGGGAGGGAGAGGAGGCGAGGGCGGCTGATGGAACAGGATGACGGGAGGGCTGGATGGCTGGTGTAGGCCGTTGCACGGGAAACGGGAAAGATGGGGAGTGGTGGATGGTGGACCGGTGGGAAGGATGGGCTGAAGAAATAATGACAAAAGAAGGAGAGTGTGGAGGACAGGATGAGGATGTGGGGACAGGATTGACGGAGGGGCGTCTGGGAGGAGGCGACGGGACAGGGACGGACGGAGAAGGAGGGAGTGAGGGATGGCATGATGGAGGACAAACAGGAGAAGGCAGAAACGGGGGGGACACATGGAAAGGAGGCGGGACAGGGACGGAGGGAGAAGCCGGAGAGGACGAGGAGGCAGAGAGGAGAGGTTTCCTCCGAGCAGAAGAGCTGGATTTTATCTTCCTTGGTTTGATCCGGGCGTCCCACATAGCTCAAACAGAAAGGAAGGAGGCTGATAACACTGACACAGTTTTACAGAATGATCCGATCTGACAGCCTGAGGTGATGCTAATTTGATCAGTTCACTCAAAACTTAACCTGAACCTAAATTAATCTAAAAAAACCAATCCTTGACAGACCCAAGTAAAAACCTGAAACAAAGTCACATCATCCACGCTAGATTTCTGCTCTTAAATCTACTAAACTCAAGACATTTCTAAACACGTAGCTGCCTTCTGATAGATCCTCCTCCATCACAGCTACCTCATCAAATGAAACAGAAGTAAGGATGAGAGGTACATGGGGGAGGGCAACGGTTGATGTGAAGGCACAAGGAGAAAAGGAAAGGACAGAGAGAAGGGCCAAGCAGGGCCAGAATAAAGCAGGAAGGAGGAGATGACACAGTATGCATCACTGCTTTTCTTTGGCCTCTTACGCTTTGACAAAAGCAGCAAGCGCACAAAGCCAGGAAGTACAAAAACCTGGACATGTGAAGCAGACAGTTGGGTGACATCGCCGGAGGGGCTGGCGAACATGCACACCAAGTCAGATGTTTCTTTCAAAAGAGTCCATTGCTATTATTGTTTGTGATAAATGATATACTTTGATAAGCTCCTATCTGCTGAAGTCAGAGTGAATATGGTAATAAAACTGAGGTAGCTGTCTGAGACCATAGAAAGAAGATTGTAGCAGCTTATGAGTCTAATAAGACAAAAGAACATTAAATCTGGTATTCCCACTTGACAGAAGGTAACGTTTGAAATAATTGCAGACACGCCAAGATCTCACAGCTCAAGGAGCTTTTTCCTGAAAGCAGACTGCAGGACTTAAAAACAAGTCTCTAAAACCTCCCTGGTTATTGTTAATTTAAGACTGTAGAATCAGAGATGCACAAGTATAACTTTCACTGGATGTGTGGAGGAAACCTTAGCTTTCGAAGAAAACAATGAAGGACACTAACACTTGCAAGAATGAGTGTTGGAAAAGAAAGCAGGACTTCTGGATTAAGATTACTTGTGCAGATGAGTGTAAATCTGAATTATTTGGATATCATAACTTGTTTATACGTTAGCATAAAGGACAGAAAAAACTACACATTTTGATTGTTTTTTAATAATAGCTCATAAAGATGAATCAAAATTAAAATTGCCGACCCAAAGCTATACAAAACCTTGAGATCAGAAACCAGCATAAAACTCCAATCAGCATCTCTAATAAAAACCTCTTATTAATTTCACATAAGCCACAAACGACTCGTAGTAGTCAATGCTTTGGCTAAACCAATTTCCAAAATACAGCTTGATTTTAAATCTTTAACATTTTACTCTTGCAAGACTTCTTTACAAGAGACCTTTAATTAAGTGAACGGCAGCTCCAGTCCCAGGAGGCACTGTGCTTAAGAGCAGGAGATGTGGCAGCAGAATGCTGCAGGGACTGCTTTATTAATTAGTCAAGTGAAAAGAGTCCCGTAGGGAGGGAGCGCCAGCAGTACATCAGGAAATTAGCAAGACAAATTCTCAACAGGAAGTATCTTTGAAAGATTGCATAATGCCATTGCAGTTCCTCATGAGATTGTTTCCTGTAGTTCTCTAAAACACCAGGAGAAATGCAGATGAAGAAACAGGAAATATTTGCAGAATGCTCAAACACGAAGAAACAACAGTAAGAGCAGGTTGACATATTTATCTTTTGTTGATACAAACTCCTAATTAATGTGTTTAACTTTGACCGTATTGTAATTATCAATGTGTGAATGTGTGATTGAGTGGGAATGACTGATTTTATTGTAAAGTGTCTTTGAGTACAATAATAATGTAAGTCTAACATCATTTTATTTCATTTCATATTCTGAAATGTTTTCAGATCATGTCCTGTTGAAAACACCAACTTTAACATAAGAGTTTATTTACTGTGGTGGTGGCAGCATCATTCTGTGTCAAGTCTGGAAAGTTAAAAGCTTTTTCCATTTTACAGATATTCACTATACTTTGTGTCGTGCCCACATGTGAAAAAGTTAAAGTTGTTTAAACGGTTTTCCAAAGCCCTGTATGTACATTTTACTGGTTTTAAAGCACAAAGCAGCAAATAAAAACATTACATTAAAAATATTTTATATCTATATAAGTGCTTAACATAGCTGAAATATTTCATGACGCATCACTGGTATTCTTTGTTGTTCATTTCACATTTGTGAACACTAGGGGGAGCTGTTGTATGACAAATCCTAAATGTACCGGATAAAATAAATTGGGAGAGAATTTAAGAAAGAGTGAATAAGAAAAGGCTGGAAAAAGACTGAAATAATCTTTCAGGATAAGATGTGTCTACATGATTGTTTGTAATGTTGCTTAAATATTGCACATTGTTACCAAAGGTAAATGCCATGGAGATCACACACACCATGGAGATCACACACACCATGGAGATCACACACACCATGGAGATCACACACACCTCTCTGAGCTGAAGCATCTCCTTGTCTTTTTGCTCCAGCAGCCCCTCCAGCTGGTGGATGGTCATCTCTGCGTCAGCGAGTCGCCTCGTTCGCTCGTGGTCCTCCTCTGTCGCCCGCGACGACAGACCTTTACTCTGCAACATCTCCAGCAACTTCTTTATTGACTCATCCCTATCAGACAAAGAAGGGCACATAAGTCATGCAGAAGCCGAAGCATTTTCAGCCAGAAGACATTACGCAACAGTTGCGAGTCCCTCCGCTGCTACCTGGCGGTCAAAGTGTGTTTCTGCGTGTCTATCCTCAGCTCCATCTCCTCCACAGTCTTCCTCAGGAGGAAGAGCTCCTTGGCCTGCCGCTCGAACTCGCTGTGGAGACGAAGGAAGTTCTCCTCGGTCATCTCCTGAGGGGGAATGGGCTGGGCGCCAAGTCGCCCGGACTCCGAGTAATCGGATTGGAAGAGCTGATTGAGATCGCGCTGGATCCTGAGCTCATCTTGTAAGGCCTGGATGGTGCATTGAAGATGCTGGCAGGACAGAGACATAATCAGTTAATAACCAGGAGCATGCAGGGAGGCTAAATGGGATGATTATTAGAGTGCAGTAAGAAACCTTTGCAGAATAAAGCAGGTTCAGGCTCACTACAGTTAAAACCGACAGACGCTGTGTGGCATCTGCCGTAATAATGAATCCTTCATCTCGACACAAAGCATGTTCTGTTGGCACTGCTTTCTCTGAGGTGTTCTGGCCGCATCCCAGAACACGTTGTGGGGATTATATTTCCCTGGTGACCTGCGAGCTCCTGGGGATCACAAGGTTGAGCCGAGGTAAGCTGCAGAGCAAAAGAACATTTGCCCGGCTGCAGTCATCCTATTGTCTACTCTGCTGAGGATAAATAGGAGCCACCGGAGCTGAAACGACGGCCGCCGGAGTTACGTTTCATCTTGTTTTGTTTGTTGATGTCTCTGTGGACAGGCACACACACTACAGATCCACTGGGAAATATTCAGGGGGAAATATGCAAAGAAAATCCAACAAAATGTTATTTTGATAGACATGGAAAATTCTGTTATTTAAATATTCTTCACAGCCTCTATTGCACTGGGTATGCAGAGTTTTATTTGCACACTACCCATGATGCAGTCTAAAAAAAAAACAATTTTTTGGTACTTCAGCCTTAATTTAAAAGATCAAATACAATTAGTTTAAATCCGGTGGTTGTGCATTTTTGGCTAAAATCATTATGCATAAATAAAAAGTTAAGTTCTTCACAATATACACATTTCAATAACGGTACATTTGCAATATACTGTGCAGCCCTTGTTGTTAATTTTACAGTGTAGATAGAGTACACCGCTTCACTTCAACTTCGCATCTAAATGATCTTCCTACATTTAATTATGCCCAAAACACACTGGAGCTGTTGTTTTCTGTACAGCGGGGCAGTAGTACTGCTACAAGCTGCTATAACTAGAACATCCCAGAGACAATAATGAAAAGTATCTACAACTCCAGCTTTATTAAATTAACATTATACTTCTTATTTGACAGCACAATCCCTTCAGAACTACTGGAATGAGACGAAGAAGCACGGACATTTATTTGGTTGCAATTTGCAATATCAAAGCCAGATGTCACTATTCTATATATTTATAGCTTTAATTGTCTTACTCCAATATGTGCAGGGCTGTTTATTGATTTGGAAGTCGTATATATTAAAAAGAAAACTATCCCCAATCCTTATCAGCATGAATCACTGCAGGATGAACCTGGAAACCACAAAGCCTCACATTTAGAGGTGTGGAACAACAACAAGCTGCAGGCTGACTGATTTGTGCTTTAAACCCTCTTACAATCTTGGATCAAAACGAATCTTAAGCAACATCTCAGATACCGACAGAGACTGACAGAGACAGCATATGTCTGTCGTCTTTGCAGATGTGTTACTAAAGCGCGCTGACATGTGCATATTCACAGTTAGAACGGCTAAAGAAGATTTGACACAACATGGGCTGAGTCAGTGTCAGTTAAAGCTGGAAGTGATGTCATGGTAATGTCTACTTAAATGTGCCACATGTGACCTGAACAGCAGCCAGGTCATCACCTTAGGAGCCATGGTGAAAACCAACACAATAAAACAAGAAGCTGGGAAAACCACGATGGTAAAGATGGCATCACGTTTCTGCAGTAACGGCTGATCTGCATCGAAGAGAAGAAAGAGATGAAAGGAAGAAAATGGTGTGTGAAGATAAAAATGCAAAACAACCTCTAGATATGAAGAGAAAGAAAAGGTAAAGTCAAAGGACCAGATAGGGATCACATAAACACCAAAAGCTTGAATAAACAGAATCATTTCAAGGTCTTTATTACTCCAAATTTCTCCAGTTTATATTCCCTGACAGCCAGGACAGAATCATCCCTGCTCTCTCCCCATCCAGTTGCTTTATTTCCACATTCCTACTGACACCAAATAAAAGGCAATTTCCTGGCTGTAGTATCCCTCCGTGTGAATGTGGGTTAGGTTGCTGACTCATACAGTAGAGCAAACTCTAATAGGTTGATGGCTGACATTTCTGGGACTTCCCTGAAGACCGAGAGGCAGGGGAGAGAATAAAAAGACTCCTTTTCTCTTCGCTTTTGTTTCTGATCTAATCCCACCGTCTTCCCAGCAGCAACACATCCTGCATGGCGTATCATAACGTTGGTCCAATTCAGCTGTCAAATATCCTTCAACATATTGAAATTGAGCTCAAATAACACAGGTGGGTGACATTAAAACATGACGACTGATGAGCAATTTAAACAAATAATGATCATTGATTATTTTTTAATTAACAAAAATTTAAAAACGTGCACCTATAGTTCACGATCATGAGTGTTTGATTGTTCACAAGACGCCATGTGACGCGTCATCTGCACCGGCAAGCGAAAATTTGCCAAGCTCCGCAACAAACATGTGGATGATCAGGTCAAATGAGGCAAAGTTAGACTTTTTCACCTAAAAAAAACTAGACAGTGCATCTTAAAAGCACTGTAGTCGGCATTATTTGCAAACATAAAAAGGTTTGTGATAACCTGAACCTTCTACCAATCAACCCAAGTGGAGTAAAACCCAGTGGTCACCACCACTTATTTTCACACCAAGTGTTTGTTTCAGAAACACATTTAAACACAAACATGGAGAAAAAAAGCCACAAAAATAAAACATGTAAATCAAGCGGACTTCAGCAAGAAATCCAGCAGATGCAGTAAGATGACTGGCACACAACTTCAAAAGGCAACATGGGAAGAATTCAGAAAGAGAGCGAGAGAGAACGAACATATCCATGCAGCTGGAATCCAAAGCTGAAAAAAGGCCAGACCACAAGAAAGAGAGAAAGATGCAGAGAGAGAGAAGGAAAAAAATATTGTAAGGAGGAAAAGAAAATATCCCAACCAGAGTCGGAGGAAAGAACAAAGTGAGAGAAAAAAGAGAGAAAACTGTTTAGCTGTGTTTACCAAAAACAGAAGGAAGGGAGAAGGTGATAGGACGAAGGTCTTCTCAGTTTCCACTGAGTCGTCAACTTTGACCCTGGCAGAGTTCGCCCAACACTGATATGCAAACATAACCACACACATATGAGCTGGAAAGACTTATTAAAAACACAAACGAGGGCGTGCCGTGGTGGCGTAGGGGTTAGCGCGACCCGTATTTGGAGGCCTTCAGTCCTCGACGCGGCCGTCACGGGTTCAACTCCCGGACCCGACGACATTTGCCGCATGTCTTCCCCCCTCTCCTTCCCCGTTTCCTGTCAGCCTACTGTCATATAAGGGACACTAGAGCCCACAAAAGACCCCCTGGAGGGGTAAAAAAAACAAAAAAAAAAACACAAACGAGTCACATTCTCTCAAATAAACCAATACAGGTAAATACAGGTAAACTGACACCCACATTTATGAGAAAACCTGCACGCCATTTCTGCTTTAACTGCTTCACTGCCGTTTCATCCGCTGTTAGATTCTGTGTAAGGCTTTGACTTGATCAGATGAGACAAGATAACAATCAATCCAATTAAACATTGATGCCAATTAAATCTTCTCCAACAGTCCTCATATGTGTACATTAGAAACATCCTGCAGGACGTCGGCCGCAAACGCAGGGCATGCTGCTGTGATGCTAATTCAGAGACGAGAGACGATGCATTTCTGCAAACAGACGAGTACAGCAGACTGAAACGATTGTGGATTGCCTGAGCAGTAGGCTCTTCATATTTTAATGATGTAAAACACTGTCAGCAGAAGCTATAATGACCCTTTAACATGCATTTTGAACATGAATTCATCGGTGACCTTACCCCCCCCCACCCTTGGCATCAACATCCAAACAGGCAAAAAGCTTCAAGCTCTCTACATTCCTATAAACAAACTGTACAGACTGCAGTAAAGAGAGACGGCAAACCTCTGGTAGCTCCCATCAACTCTTGCTTTCACTTGTATGTGTATAAAGAAAAAAAATAGCAACATCCAGACGGGTCCAACTACCCACATGATTGAAATCAGCTTAGAATATATTTTCTGTGAACCTCTTGTCGCTTTTTCCAGAAGGTTTCGAAAGTTGTTATAAGTCACTAAATGTGTAATTGGAAGAATCTGATGTTAGGAATCAGCATGACCCGGCCTGACCCGCCCTCAGCCCCCACTTCAAGACTCCTCCTCACAGGTGTTGTGCCCACATGGAGGGGGCTTCCTGCTGCTTTCTCAGGGGGAGCCGGGTCGACCACCAGGCGCTCGCCAGCGAGAGACATTATGGTGGAGATTGTTTCCCAGAGTGTCCCAGTAAGAGCAGATTGCATAGTAGATCCAGCAACCTCTGGAAGGACTACACAGGAGGAGCGTAAACTAGAATATAATCCAAAAAATGAATTTATTTCAGTAATTTAATTTTAAAAAGTGAGATATATAAATCAACAAAGTAAACTGAGTGATATGTTTCTAGGCTTTACTTAACTAGTGTTAATAATGATGGCTTGCAGCAAATGGAAATCCCAAACTGAGTTTCTAAAAAAAAAAAAAAAAACTAGAATACAACAAACTACATTATTCAGGAAGCCGGCCGTTCAGAGTGTTACATTCACACATTTCATTGTAAAATCGAGTTGAAGGAAAAAATGTGGTTAAGGGATAACTGCAATCTTGACAGTATCATAAAAACAACCTGTCCAAATGTTCAGGGGATATTCACAAGGCGTGGACTGCGGCGCCATCAATGTCGATGAACCGATGGCCACTGCCATCCATGACACCTCAGCAGAACCAAAGGCTGACCGCCTCCGTGCCACACCGCATCAACGCAGTAATTCATGCGAAAAGGTGGCCGGACCAATGAAGGCGTGCATGTACTGTAACTGTACTATACAAATACATTACTTTCAGTAGGCCTACTTCTCAATTTGATATATTTTAATGTTCTAAGTTTTTGACAAGCAAAATGTTGGGCTTTTATTATCTTTAACTCATGTTACAGCTTTAAAGAGAAGTTTTTAGGAGAAAGGAAACTATATAAGAAAACTTTCTTTTCCTTTTTCCCCGACAGGATTGAACTCCTGCATGAGGCAGAAAGACTAAGGAGTGGAGAGGTGGTGAACTGCACTATTGTTAAACAACACCTACACAAATATGAGTGTAACAGAGAAAAACATCTCCAACACAAGATTCACATTTACAGAAGTGAGAAGCAAACAAGAAAGATGATTTTGTTTCCATCTTTGAAGAAAACCTTTTACTGTCTGGAAGAAGCTGAAAAAAATCCTCTTAATGACCTCTTAAAAAGTCATTAACAGACATCTTACTGTCAGTAAGAAAAATATCACTTTCAGCAATATAATAGGGCAACTTACATTAGAAACAGCAGTAAAGTAATAAACATTGACAATCGTCGACCCAGCGGGGAAGAGCCCGGTATGCGCTGGGAGATTCCTACTACAGGTAAGCTAATGACAGCTCATGAGAACTCCACATACCCCGTTTTGACAAAATTCAAACTACTCTTTCAGGGTAAAGTGGTGGACAATTTCAAGTTAGAGCTACTGGCACAAAAGATTTTACTCCTGAAGACAAAAAGTCAACTTATGCAAATATAAAAAGACAAACGCATCATCTGCACACAAAAAGCATCTTTTTTATTTTGTAAATTATAAGAAAAATATGATGCACACCAAATAATCCAGTTTAAGCAATGCTGTTTTACCTCTATACATTCAGCAAATCAGGAGTAACATGTCCTTTCATGCAATCATTATATGTAATAGAAAATTTGCAAATCAAAATGCACAATCACTAGAACTTGATTTAGAATTAGAAGGAGATGAGAGAGGACAGGACAAGAGAAAATCAGCTTGTGAATATAGTGACAATTTTTCCATCCTTCCCTCTGGCCACTGCTCATCTGTCGTCCAAAATTAAGCATCCCTGCTTTATTACTCCTCCATCTGATCCCTCGCTTATTCCGCTCTCGCAGGGTGAGTCATGCTTCCCCCCCGTTTTCGCAAACAAGACACGCTGTGACAGGAAAACACATGTACACACATTTAGACGGACACAAACACACACGCCAAGCACACGCTGAAGCCCACACGCGGAGACACGCATGTGATGTTGGAAGCAGTGGTCATGCTGTCTGTGTTTGTGTGTGTGTGCGTGCGGGGGTGTGTGTGTGTGTGTGAAAGTAATGACCGTGAGGAGTTTGAAAGCATCGCCCACTCAGGCATTAGACAAGAGGAAGATTAACACACTTTTCTCTTTCTCTGAGGATAAAGGTGGAGGATGAAGAGCATAATGAGGAGGAGGAAATAGATTTTGAAACAGATGAGTGCCTATTTCTAGAGGAACAAGAGAAAGTTAAAGAGAGAATGCATACACAAGTATGGAAGGAGAATGGAAAATAAAAATACAAAAAATGTTCTAATTGTAACGATCATTTCAAATGTTCGTCCTGCTCTGCTAAAGAAATCACCTAGGCATAGCTATCATCTCCCTTAACTTTGAGGGAGAACAAGTTATATTTTGATAAAACTTGTGAAAAGGTGGTGGTGGCAGCATCATGCTGTGGGGTTGCTGTTCTTGACGTGGATCTGGGTTTACACTTAGATGGATGGACTTATGATCAGTTCAGAATAACTCCCTAGTTTGGACCTAAAGCTGCAGATGTGTGCAAGAAACACGTCTGAACATTGTGGGAAACCATGAAACGGTTGGGTGAAAACAAAGGTAAACTTTTCAGCCACAAAGGACTGGCCTGGGTTATTTGGAAAGCTGTTTTTGTAAGATTTTAAGCGTTAGCTCGAAAGCTGAAGCTGAAGAGGGATTTAATTTTTTCAGCAATAGGATGACCTCGGCAGAGGAAAATTGAAGTTTTGGAGTGGCTCACAATGAGAAAAAAAATATTTTGAGAATAGACTATGGGCAAAAGCAACCTCGCAAGAGAAGAGTGTAAAAATTGCCAAATGAAGATACGGCATGCTAATTGTCCACTGCAGTCTAAGGAGACAAAGATGGAGGTTTTTCAGTATTTTTCGGCCAACTAAGTCAGAATGGATAGAGAGAATCCGCACAGAACAATTTATGAGTGTTGCCAAAGATTTCCAAATAAATTTAGGACCGGACTTTGACCAGGTTATTGCACCTCTTTCATTTCTTAAATATTTTTCCAAGTTTGTTCTGTTTGCGTAACAGCAAAGATTTCAGAAGCAGGGAGAGCAGCAGTGGAAGGAAAGTGGGAGTGGCTGCACTGTATTCTGTGCACTCCCTGAAAACTTCTCCCAGACTTGCTCCTTATAAGGGAAGACAGAGACACACTACTGTGGAAGGAGAAAGTGGATGGAGTGAAAGCAAAACAAATCACAAACTCACAGCCTTGTGTAAAATAAACCGAGCCTCTCTTTCCTTTCAGTTTCACATCGGTCTTGTCTCCCGTTTTTTTTGCAGATAAATGAACACAGAGAGGGTTGATTCCCCGTTTGAGTTAAAGTTTTATAAGCCTCCCCTCCTCTCTCAGTGAAATTTTCACCACACATATCCTTCGTCATGTTTCTAATCCATACTTCCTCCCTCCTCTCCGTCCATCTGCCTTTTTCTCCCCTGTATTTATTTTAGCCCCTCTTCCTCTCTCTCTCTCACCTATCTCTTCATCCTGGCTGAGCAAACACACAGGTTTAAGGGCCATCTGTTACTGATGAGCATTCATAGGTGGAAAAACACACGGAACATACTTCTAAATCTCAGGCAGGCAGCAAAGCACAAGGACAACAGCAGTAAATACATCGCTTTCTTGTTGTTTCTTAGGTCTAAAATCATAAAGAGAACAGGAGAGGAATGAGTCACAGGTCCTCGAGCGGAGCAGAAGGAGCACGAAGAGATGGAGAAAGGATTGTTTCTGTGCTCGAAAACACCACTTTTAAACATTTCTGCTGAGCCGGCTTGCCGTTTCCTTCAGGGCCGCTCAGTGTAATATTCACCCTGACAAACAAAATCACACTCAGATATTTTTTTTTTCTTTCCTCCTCTGAACATCAGCTTCCTTACTGCTTGCTGTGCAGAAGCCAAGATTAGATGAAAGTTTCAGACCACCAATTTTGTCTGCAATAACAGCTTTTCCTGACATTCTGTTGCTGCAAAAATATCAGAATGAAAAAAATAAAACATGACAGATTTGTGCTAATAAATATGTTTGCACAACATATTTGAGTATGTAAATATAGTAAGTACATACTCATACATGTTCACCTCTAGCTAGGAGAAGTCTCTGCAGAAGAAAAATCAGGGTATAAATCAACCTCAAACACACAAAAAATAATTTAATTGAACTGAAAAGGGGGGGAAAAAAACACTTATTTAGAATCGCAACCAAACTGTGAGCTCAGAGATTAAAATGCATCATCATGCTTTTCTTTATCCGTGTCAAATTCTGGTGGATTTCATGGCATCTCAAATCACTAGAGAAGAAAAGCATACCACCTGATAGTAACCAATGTAAAGCAGTAAACACGTTTAATTTAATAAACAATATTCATCATTCTCAGTGTAATTTAATTCTAACCAAGAAAAGACAAATGCTGTGAAATGACTCACTAAAATATGTATATAAACTTAAGATCTAACATATCCACCGTAGAGACGTAGACTACATCTACAGCTACGAGAAAAAGCTTGTAAAATGTCAGTGCATCTCTTTCTGTAAAGTGCATGCTCATCTTTTTTTCCCACACATCCTATCAATCAATGTTTTCCACTAAAACACTCAAGTACAGGTCTCTATCTTCCACAAAAAGTGATCTTTTACTCTAAATATAACATCTTAGTCCTTATTGTGATTTATTTCCTATTTGGCATCCTCGTTTTCCCCTCACGCTAACCAACACCTTCAACTCTTTTTATCCACTTTCTTCCCTCCTTTCACATCAGCTTCCATCAATCTGGCCGATCTCGACGTTTCATCGGCTTCCTCAGCTCGGTTTGTTCTCATCAACTGTTTCTTTCTTGCCTCCCTCCTCCTGGAGCTCACTTTCTGTCTTCATCCATCCTTCTGTCTCCTGATTTACTCTCTCGTCCTTTTCATACATTTTACACACCTTTACATTTCGCTCCGTCTTCCTGATCCATTATTCACCAGCAGCCACACCTCCCTATCTCCCTCCCTTTCTTCTGCGACTATGGCGGTGTACAGATTGCTGGGCAAAGCGTTTCTAAGAGCCAGCTGGCACCCAAACTCTTGCTGGGACCATTTTTTCTGCACGGTGAAAAGAAACTTAACACGGGAAGCTTTTGGCAACATAAATTTCCTTTAGATTTGAGTTCCATGGAGACGACCTGAGAGCAAAGTAATGAAATAAGAACTGCAAGATGCACAAATGGGATTCTGGCATAATAACATTAAGTGATTTGAAGTGATTATAAGCCGTCACTCAGGGAGCAAAAAAAGCTGATACGAAGTGTTGTGAATCATTCTGGCAGCTGTTTTCACTTTAATGTGTTTCAGCGAAACAAGCAAATAACCAGTTTCACTTCTAATAATTCAAACCCAGACGCCACACTAAGATGTTATACATGTGCAAGGTTACATCATTGCTATTCAATTTTAGAATGAAATACTTACGTATCTAAGTAAGTTATTTAACTGTAGTAGCAGTTTGCAGTTACTCAAAGCTAATCGTTAATTGTTCTTAACATTCTTTATATAAGATTCACACTTGCAGAGCACTTTAAACTTACTGGTAACCTTGGAAACGATAAAACGTCCTCATCTCTTTGTTCTGCAGCTGTCTGCACACCATTTCTGTAGGATTTTATTCTTTATGGTCATGAAAGAGGATGTTTTTGAATCAGCTAAACCATTTCTGTGTAGATTTGACCTTTTGGTTTGGATCATGAAAGATCCAGTGACAATAAATTTCCAGTTATTTTGGGCAACAGGATTTAAAATGACCTGCTATTTCAAATAGTGCATGATGTCACACACTAAAACAGACCCACAGCATTACAGATCCTCCACTGTACTTAACAGTGACCAGTTGGGTGGATGGACTGATGCTCTGATTTCTGTTTCTCTCTCTCTCTCGCCGTCCTTCCAGCACAGGAAAAGACAGACGACAGGACGAGGCAGAAGGGTGTAGGAGAATCTCCTTTTGTCTGTCTCATCTCCGTCCATCTCATCCGGTCTCTCACCTGGAGGTAAAGGCTGCCCAGGTGTAACAGGTGCTGTGCTCAACTGTCTGTTAGAGTGAAACTCACACCAACATGCAGTAACACACTGCTGCTTTGCTTTTCCTACAGATAAAACTGAACCTCTAGAGCTAATAAATGTGTACTTTCTAATCCATGAACAACTGAACTTGCAAACATGTAGCAAACTACATCAATAAGACTTGTGTGTTGCGACGAAGGTTAAAGTTTCCTCCATCTGTGAACAGACACACATGAACACACTTCTATTTCCCACCAGCACTCTATTCAGTTAAATTATTCCCAGGAGTCAACACAATGCAGCAGAATCGTACTGCTTCAAAACACAAACACAGAACTTTTTACATCAAACCACAAACAATTTTCTTCAATTTCCACAAAAACACAAAACATTTCAGAAATATAAAAACACAGTAATACTGTACTCAGAAACGTTTCTGGTTTGACCGAGGTATTCATACCAGTTTTTGTCATTTTTTTTCTATATATACACACAATGTATTTTTTTTTATTTCATGACAAAGTGCAAGGTATAAGCACGTTTATATAAGAGTTAAGTGAGTCTGCACCCTTTGGCACACTGAAGCCCATTGGTCTTGACCCTTTGCATACAAATCCATCTGTGGAAACATGCAAGTTCACACACGCCCCCCCCCCCCCCCACACGCACACACTAGCTGGTAAAAAAAAATTGTTTCCACTTATAATCAGCTGGTAAAGAACGTTCACTTTGGCTCTGAACACAGGCCTTTCTCCTCCCTCCGAATCTCTCGCGCACATTCACACTCGCGCCGCCTCTGACGTCAGCGCGCCTCGTTCGCAGTGCAGTAGATGATAGATTGCATCTCGCACTCGCAGAAACGGACGGACAGAGTGGTTATTGTTCAAGCTGCTGTGATTTAGTGCCGGGACGAACTTGCACCAAGGAAGGAGCACGATGCACTCGCACAAAGAAGTCAAAACTTGATTTATGGGGAGAGTGAGGAGTCAAATGAAAGCAGTGATGCTTTTCCTACTGCTGCTTGACTTGTAATTGTGGCGGAGTATCTATCTGGTTAGAGGGAAGGAGCACAAGAGACAAAACTGCAGGCCAATGAGAGTGAAGGAAAAGGGGAAAATATGCACATTCCACACATTCCTTCAAGTTCTCCATTCTCTCCCACTTTTTTCCTCCTTTCTGCTCAAAACATTGTTCTTACCTTCTGCGATCAGAGAGGTGGAACGAATCGAGTCAACACATTCAGACACACACACGCTCTGGACAGACTGTAGAAAGTAAAGCAAGGCCGAAGGAGATAAATGAGACTGACCACACCGAAAAGAAGAGACACCAGCGGACTGAAAGCTTCATATGGTGGGACGGCCGCATGTCCGATGTTTTATAATAAATTCTGGAGTGAACCGGCTCCACGGGTCCAGATGGAGAGTGGGGAGTGTGTGTTGGTTGTGACAGAGAAGGAATCTGGTAGTGGGAGTGAAATGACAGTAGAACAAAGATCGGTTGGGAAAAAAAAGAGAGACCGAAAGTTTTGTGACGATGAGTAGAAGGTGCAACGAGGAAAAGTTTACTGAATGTTGATAAAATAAAGAAGAGGGATGGTTTTTAAGATAAAATGTCTCATTACAGTTTTTCTGGACTAAATTCAGATCATTGTTTTCTCACTATGTGAGAGGTGCTTCTGTTTCCTCATTGTTGCTGTGCTGTCAGTCAGCTGTGTATGATATTCTCTCAGCAGCTGCTGTTTTTATAGATCTTTCAGTTTGTTTCAACAGATATGTTGGGGCACAATTGCTGGTGAGCTCCTCTTTGATTCTAATTAGTAACCTGTGACTTACTACTATGATGGTAGCAGAGTAAAGTAAATCTCCAAAATTCACTGTTAGAGAACTGCAGGAAAGAGCGACATCTTGGAGTCATCAAATTTCCGTAACAACCACTACAACCTTCAACAGAAAAGCACAAAATCATTCACAACCCTGGAAGAATATTCTTAATCGACCAAGATGTTCGGTTCTGATAGGAAATTAGCTCAAAAAAATAATAATAGTGAAACAAGGTAAAAGCAGAATTAATTAGATTTTTTTTTACATTTTATTAAAATTTAAGTCAAGACTTCTCAACGGAAACATCTTTTGGGGGATTTACACCAATCCGTTCTCTCAATTTTAACTGGTGTGCGTGTTTGTTTTAGGGAACAAACACTCCTTTTTGGTACGAGTACATGTAAAAGCTCCTCATAATCATAGGTAGGTATGGTGGAAGATCTGGTACGATCCCACAGGCCCTGGAAAAGTTGAAAAAGTGTCTGAACTCTTTGAGATACCAGTAAGGTTGAAATTAGGTCGTCACTGGACCATCTCAAAGGATAATGATGAAAAACTAAGGCGAGATAAACACAGGAATGGTTCTTCTGGAACATAGTCAGTCTTCTTCTATGGATATTTTTGTCCAAAGACCCAAATCCTAAAAGAAACTTGTGGGGCAAGCTGAAGATCAAAGTGTTTTCAGCATGTGAAATGTTGTAAGAGGAGTAGATGCTGACAAAAAGGTAGTTGCACAGAGCATTGCCAGCATGGGACACTAATGTTTGTGGCAGAAGTGATATTGATGATTAAGAAATATCTCTTTTCAACTTGCTCACTGAATAAATTTATTCAAAGGCTGGATTTTTCATAAATATTAAGTAAAGGGAGCGTGTCGAGAGAATACAATGGAGAAAAGATGGAAGAGGAAAAAGATAAAGACAGAAGCTGGAGGAAAAGAGATGAAGATAATGAGTCAGGCATGAAGGAGGAGGTGAAAGTGGAGAAGTGTGGAGGGAGGAAAAGGCAGAGGGTGGAGAAGAGATGAGCTTTCCTCAGCGGGGGAGTGAGTTGGCTTTTATGTGTCTGGACTCATATTTATTAAAATTTCTGGAAGGTAATTTAATCCTATTTCTAACACCAAGATGATGGCGAAGACTGAGTGGTAAGGACAGAGTAAGGAGAGCTGACTTAGGCCGTGACGGCACTGAGAGACGAGAAGGTTCATGAGTGAAAGAGGAAAGAAAAATAAAGAGATAAACAGAAAAAAGTGGAAACAAGATTTAAAATATCCATACAAGGAATACTTCTTCATTTAGAGCTGAGATGACATGCTTGCATGTTGAAACGTGTGTGATTATTCATTGTTGCAGCACTGACACCAACCCAGAGGAAATGAGTTTGAGGGCAGCTCCAGCAGATCAGCTATATGAGACATGAATAAATTAATCAATCCTTTGTTCATCAGTGAAGGCCTTATTTAAACCGAATGAATCAAAGATCCATTAAACTGCTAGAAAACATGTTCTGATTTAATTTCTTATTGCATAATTTCACATTCCAATATGATTTTTTTTTTTGCCCCACATTTGCCTCCAAATTAACCTTAAATAAATGAGCATGCATGTAAATAACGGCACCACAACATAAATGCGGCATGTTACAAAGTCTGAGGAAAGCTCTCTGAAGTGGCTTCGCGGTGTTGATGTGAGAAACGAGGCGCTGTGGCTGCAGCTACATGTGTGCATGTCATCTCTTGTATAATATTTCAGCCTGCTGCCAGACAAGCAGAGTCTCTGTCTCATCCAGATGGCTGCAGCACCAACAGACAGCTGGGAGTCCCTAAACCAGGCCGCGCTGCCTCATCTGTGGCTCTCCACTCACGGCACCGAGACAAATCTAACAACACAGACCATTAAAATAAACCCTGCCTGTGGTGATGGCTGCAGTCTATGGGCTTTTTACGCTAAAGTCCTTTTCAATCTGCTATCTGTAACTTTTCTTTGTTTTAGGATCATCCAGACAGTTAATTAAGTCAATAATCTCTCGTCATTGTGAACCTACAAAATACTTAGACAAAATGCTACCACTTGAACTTTTTCACATCTCAACCTGTCACAGATTTTAATTATAGGACTCAAATCTGAACTATAGAATTTATACTTCTACTTTAGTATCTCATCATCATTATTAGCCACACAAATCAGCATAATTTTTGTTCATGTCCATGCTAGGCTTTTGTTTAGCTCATTTTTACCCCGTTATCACTGCCACGGCTGTCTTTATTTGTCTGCTGTTTATGTACATCAAAGGATATTTATGTGTTCGAATGGCCCAGTTAAAGTCTAGAGCAATATCCAACTGAGAAGCTGTGGCAGGACTTTTACCGCTAGCTGGTTAAAGATGAAGTTGAGATAAAAACATCAGTAAAAGATAGTTCTACCAAGTTTTAACTCAGATGGGCTATATACAAATGCATGCTATACTTTTCAGATTTTAATATGTAAAAAGATTTAAAAACAACTTCACAATTATGCATTACTTCATATTTGGCTACTACATTATCTAAATAAAATGCTTTAAAAGACAATTCAACTTGCTGTTAAAAAAACTGACCAAGAGCAATAATGTCAGAACTGTTAAAAAAATGTAATCTGGATAAAAGCACAAATAATATAGAAATGTTTACTTCAGAGCCTTTCAGAGGAAAATCCTGTTTAAAATCACAGAAAGCCTTTAAAAGTGCAAAAGACATGACATATTTAATTTGAGGTGTGGAACTAACACCTCAGTAACAAAACTATGTTTTGTTGTTGAGACCAAGTCACACCACTAACCAAAGCACTCCAGCTCATATAATAATGTACATTATTAGCTAAATGCAAAGTCTTCTTAGTAGGGGCAGAAAAGATACCAAAGGAAGATGAAATGCCAAATTATGTAGAAAGAAAGAGGCGATTACAGAATATAACAGTTTTTCAGCGAATTGACTAAGACTATAAAACACCAGTTTAACCTTATAATTACCTCTGATATCAGATAAAGGCCTGCAAAAATACTAAAAAATGTGTATTCAATGTTATCTGTTCGATATCAATATCATTAAGTAAGCTATTTTTTTTTTTTTTTGCTTTAAAAAGGTCTTACAAACAGGTTGAAGGTTTCCTACCTGTGTCTCTTCCTGCACCACCCTGTATTGCTCCTTCCACACGGCCATCTTTGTGGCTTCATCTTTCCTCAGCGCTCTCTCTTTCTTCAGCTCTGGACTCCAGAACGTCTTTATGGAGTTCATAGAGGAGCTCAGCTTGGACTCTTTGCCCTCCAGCTGCATGAAACCACAAGCAAACGTTTTCACTTCGTCTGATTTAAGTGGTCGTTTGCAACAGAACCCAAAACTGTCTCCAGTCCTGACTTGATAATACAGCGACCCTTTGGTTTATCATTCACAGAAAAGATCCCCACACGATTTTCACATGAGCAAAATCACACGTGTGAAATTTAACATAAAATCTGCTTTTCCTGACTTCAATATTTCTCATTTTGTTATTGAATTTGAATAAATCCCATTTATTAAACCAGCTGAGTCCATGACATAAGATCACATAACCTTCAGTAAACAGATTTCTGTCGTTTTTATTGTTGTGGTCCATATGTGTTTTACTTTGTAATGTTTCACATGATTTTGATATAGGAAACATATGAGAAAAACACATGAATCACATGATGTTCCACATGTGGCATACAAGGCATCACGTGTAAATATGTCAACATGTTATCCCTTGTGAGAGCACATGTTCAAGCCATGTGATTCTTTTTTCCCATTAGGGATTATAATTCAAGACAACTGAATTTTCCCCAAGTTAAGAATGAAAAAAAAAGAAAAAAATGTATACATTTTTTATAAGACATAAATAAAAAAAGAGCGCGTACCTCTCTGCGCAGCAGCTCGTTTTCTCGAAGCACTTCTCGGAGCTGCGTTTGCAGGTCTGACATTGCTCCTTCTCTGACCTGTAAAAGCACAAACTGTTTAAAATGTGTTTCTCTTTTCAATAAGAGGCAAATTATGCTTTTCTGCTGCAGCATTACGACATTACTAGCCCTTAAAACGCAGCCTCTTCTCAGCTGGAGTATCAAATTGTCTCATCAATCAGCTGGATTATTTTCACAAACTCATCCCTTCCTCTTTACCTTCTCAAACTCAGTATGTTTGAGATGTATTTTTTATTTCCTGGCGTTTTGAAACGCTGAAAAAGTGGAAATAAAGAATACTGTAGATATTAGTGTCAGCAGTAGAGCTAAGATGGTTTCCAATGTGCATATTAAGATATATTTGGTGTTTGGACTATTACAATTTATAGTTATAAGTGTGGGCAATTGTAGTCCCCAAAACCCCAGGAAACCATTTTTCCACAAACTACGGATTGAGCTAACTAATGCAAATGAGCAAAAAGGTGATTTTTAAAAAGCACATTTGTTTGTTTTTCAGTTAGTTTGTTCAGGATATATACATTGTTAAAGATGGAGTGTGTTTAAAATGATTAATCTTTCACTGTAAGGTGCCGACATCGTGAAAATTTTAATAAAAGTCTTGGCTGTTTCTAATATTGCAGTCCTTTAATGGAGTTAATACTATGGGAACCTTAGCAAGTCGTGACACAGCAAACATTTAAAATCAATAGAAGAAGAACAGAAGGGTTTACTGCACAGGATAATTCAGTATTTATGAGAAAATGTTGACATGTGCAGCATATTAAAGAATTAAAAATATCCTGGATTTATTTTTCATAAACAGACAGACTACTACTTTAGCTCTGCCGAAATCATGCCAGGTATAAACATGAATGAACATGATGCAAGTAAAAAAAAAATCCAGCTAATGAAATTACAGTAAATCAGATGCTGTGAGACACTCGGTTTGTTTTGTTTAACATTTAATTACCTGCAGAGAGAAGAGGAAAGCTACATCTAGAGAAGATGAGCGCTCAGGTTATGACTCATGGTGCAGAGGTAGTGAGAGGGCAGACCTTAAATATCATGTAAGAATGCCCACACTGTTCTTGATTTACTCAGCTGAATGGTGGTTTAAGAAGACGACACCTATTAACGACACCGGGCCTAAAATCAGTTCAGACTTCCAACATCCTGGATTCACGCAGGGAAAGTGCAAAATGTATCCGTGTGACTAAATATCGAGTTGCGCAACCAGAAGTGAGTCCTTCTTTTATTCTTTTGGAGCCGACTGGAAGATAAGGAGTCTACTGTTAGAAAGACAACATCAAGATCAGGTTCTTACAAACTTTCTATTATCTGCTTAGAAAACACTTTAATTAATCCTTAAAAAAAACAAAAAACATTTTGGTCTCAAGCTTAGTCAGAAAGTAAAAGTTCAGGCCAGAGCAGTTATATTTATTACAGAAAGCAACACTGCAATGACACCATATGGTGATGTGCAATCATTTCCTTTTCATTCAATACATGAAGACTGAAAATAATCCATGTTTTCAAGATTCTTTACAAATGAAAATTTGCAAAATGTGTATTCCATATAGGCCTGTCAGTCACAATGAACAAATTTAAAGGTTGGGTCCTTGAGAATGTGTTCTTGCATTATTGTGCCATTATTGCTATTATATTACTTGGAAAAGGATTCAAAACAACAATATCATCATTTATCGCAATACGTTCTGGGACAACTTATTGTCTAGCGAAATTTGTTATTGTGACAGGACTAATTCCATATTGGCATGTGGTAAAACTTTCTTGTCAACTGTTGGTGTTAAGGTGGATGGCCATAGACAAGGTGAAAGGTCAGCAGTCTCACCTGTCTCATGGAGTGAGGAACAGTGGCTGCTTGTGAAGGCTGGTTCTGCAGCTCCCCTCCGAATGCTATGGCATCAGCAGGCATGAGGGCGGCGCTGCTCCCCCCTCCTCCTGTGTTTATATTCGGGCTGCTCCCCATCACCGCTGCCCTCACCCCATACGGCACCCTGGCTCCGGCTCTCCCCAGGGTCATGGTGCTTTTGGGCGAGCCGCCCATGCTCCCCACCGGGTCTTCGGCTGTGTCGGTGAAGTACATGGGACCCCCGGTGGCGTAGGCAGCGTTCAGGGACTGAATGTTCTCCATGGACAGAGTCTTTCCCGTGCCGGTGAGTCCGCCGCCAGGGCTGCTGCTGTTGTTCCGTCGGTGTCCCAAACGGGGGGAGCGCGGTAGGCGCGGCGAGCGGCCGGGACTCCCGGACACGGAGCCGTTACCGTTGGAGCCGACGACGTCCAGCTTGGAGACGGAACGGGAGCTACCGTACATGGTGGCAGAAGGAGAGCCGGGTTCTGCGTGCTAGAGTGTTTGGGTCAAAAAAAGCAGCTGATCAAATAAAACATGTAACCGATGAAAGTCCCGGTCAAACTGATTCGCAAAAACAACAACAACAAAAAATAAAATAAATAACTGAAGCTCCTCTTCACTTGGATTGGGTCACGGTATTGACATAGCTGTGATCAAAGCCTTTCCAACACCCTCTGTAATCCATAGGCTTTGTTATGAAGTAGAAATCAACGGGGGAATCTCTTTAGATAAAGAGGGTGAGGTGATCCACAAAGCCTGGGATGATGGGATCAACTGAAAAGAAAGAGAGACACAAAGAGCCTTGATTAGGAAAGATCAGGGAAAGCAAAAACACATAAATCTGACCAGGTTGGGGGTTTGAGTTTTGTCTCTGACTGAGCACATTTACAGCAAATTCTGCTTCTGCTCACCACATGAACAAATCAATGCATATGAATGAGGAATTATAAGAATATGAACGAGTACAGCTCCTCAAAAATATCTGACTATCATAGCACACTTAGCACTGAGAAGCTGAAATACAATGTTGGCACGGCGCAGCTTTAGACAATTTATAAACAGTTATGATTGATAATCAGCGACTATAAATTTGGTTGATCCTCTTGTTAGAAAAGTTAATTATGTCCAAGCTTCAACCACCAAACTGTCGATCTGTGGTGAAGAATTCGGTAGTATTGAGCTTGATCAACGAAAATGCACCTTAAAATAGGTGAGTGCCTCCCCTGAACAAAATTTGCCAAATACGCACTAAAAATATAACAAAGCGTAAATTTAAATATGAATGAATAGTTTCAATTTGCTATTTTTCTGTTAATCATATGCAATGTTGCATCAATTACATGCCGATGCCAAAAATATTAATTGTTATACTAATGTCTCAAACACCAAGAAATTTACATTTTGTCATGACAGCCTGGAAATAGCTCATGTGTGTTGGATGAACCGAATAACCTAAAAAGAAACCGATTAAGTCAATCATAATCCTCCTAATTTCCATAGCAGTGAAAATAATGAGACGTGTCATTTCTGCAGCACCCCTCTGGGTGATGAGATTAGCTTTTTGTTGCCCTTTGAATCAAAGTTTTTTGCCTCGGCTGACATGTTTTCTGATAATGCTTTGTGACATAAAAATCCAAGCCTGATAATCTGGCGCTCTAATTTCCCAGGGCTCCTGAAGTGTCCAACTTGTGCCGGCTACAGGGTTGAAATGAGCCTATGTCAACAGTGAAGGAGCATTTTGAAATTTTCTCTCTTAAAATGAGTCAACACTCAAGCCCGTTGTGTATCCTTGGAGACAATGATGTCACTCTCAAATGAACCGTTGGACACATGAACCGGTCATCTGATCCAGATTCTCCCCTTACGGGAAGGCAAGCCTCTGCATATTTAAATGACAGGAGAATGTGGCCTCTTGTAAGTGTGTAAACACTTCCATCGGCTGAAGCCTTTGAATTTTCCTGCCCCTTTTCTCACCTTTTAAAGTCAGAATCCTGTGATTTTTTTGATTTTTTTAATCTAGGTCTGTGGGCAGAGAGACATTGAAGCCAAACACACCCTCACACTGGGACGCCACGTAAACAGGGACCATCTGCTGCATCTTCCCTCAGGCCAAAAAACACACACCTGGAAAGAAACAGGCCAGGACCCTGCCTCCAGCACACACACATACACACACAGGGATTTTACTTTTACATCTACAGTTAGGAATAAATGTGCACAGACAAATCAACTAGCTTACAGACAACTAAAGTATATAAAATACATGATATTAGGGGACATGTACAGACTTCTATTCATGAAAAGTATAAATAAAAAGTGCGATCCATCTGTCCAACTTGACAGGCGGGTTGGTGGATGAATATCTCTCACCTTTCCATTGACTACAATTAGCCTTGGGCGATGTGGACCTAAAGTTTTATCATGACATTCTGTGGTGCTTAAGATAATGATGAAAGTGGTAAGTAGTATGTATTACTTTTTCTGTAACTGCATGGCTGTGACCGTATGACAGCAATCATAATTCTCTTGAGAAACAAACCCATTTGTAATAAGCTTCTTGAAGACTCCAGTCACATAAAGACGTGTGATTTGTATCACTGACCTGCACACAGCAACTGCATTTAATCATATTTTAAAATTTATTACCATTTATTGACGCAAAAAGAAAACAGGAAAAATAACAATCCCGACAATATGGACAGTGTTGGGTTTTTATAAACATCCTTATAATTGGAATTTATTATGAAAACATTAAATCAAACTTCTTCTAATAAATGTATCACAATAAATGATACGATAAACACCCGCCTTTAACTAAGGGTTTGGTTCTACTGAAGCATTTACTGAACAAACACCCCCCACACATGCTAGTCACTTATTTATCACATGATTATACAAGGCACACAATCGTCTTTTTATTCTCACTGACCTCGTGGAAAGCACAACACACGCCGGCCTTGATGTGTTTTCAGGTTATCCAGTATGAGGGTCACATGAAGAACCCACCAGTGTGCAACACAGGAGGGTGGATTTCTATCTGGTGGTTTTAGATGCTGACTGAGCCTGCGGTTATCTGCAGTGTTTCCTTGATCTTTTCTAAACAGGTGATCAATAAAGGGGTCAAAGGTAAAAAGATACAGAAAATACTTGAATCACGAGATCCGCTACTAAAGCTGGAGGACATTTTATGTTCACTCTCTAAGGTCATTTCAATCTGGGGGCTTTAATGATGAATTGGAACCATTTTTTTTCCCAGGCTGGAATGATGACAGCCAGTTACCCCAATTAATTTCAAACCCCACAATTAGATTTTGTCCTTTAGAGAGTTGCACCTCAACCACCGACTTTTTGTGGATATGAAACATCCTCTGGGGTAAATCTGGTAGGATATTTAACTGCTGCTCTTGTAAGATAAGATTTTAAAAAATGGTTTGTTTGCTTGCCAAGCAGAAAAAGCAGCAGGGGAGAGTCTGAAAACATGCTGGTTTTCGTATGTATACGTAATTAATCTGCTAATATTATTTTAGATTTATGTTTATCTGAGCAGAATGATTTTTTTTTATCATTAGTCGATGTATCAAAATCAAAACATTAAACTGTAATAATCAACGTTGCAATACTTCAGCAACAGTAGTGTATATTGCTTTTCTGTTTTAATTAAGAGCATTTAGATCATGAATTAAATTTCTGTTTTAAACTTTTGGTTTCAAGTTTCATCTAATTGTTATGTGGAAAACACTAAGAAATAGAGAGTATACAGTTATAAATCTGTTAACTGTGGCCTGAATCAGCTTTATTAAGCGTCTGTCACTATAACTACACAAGTGCTTACTGTTAAGACTAAAACCTGATTAAAGAGGATTTAAGGAAGCATTTAATTAAACAAATTGAACATGTAGTCAGTGCTAAACATGGTTTGTTATCCTGAGAAAATATTACTTTTTTTTCCCCATTCTTTGTGACATCTCCATTTCCGTTCCTCTTCCCAAGGAAGAAGTTCTTCTTCTTGATTCTTCCGTTTCCTCCCTTCACAACCTCTCCCTTTCCCCGGCAGCATCCCTGAATGTGCTCAGCATGTCCTACTTGTGTGACAACCACGCATGCATCTATCGCGGGGCAACAATGTGACACAGAAACGGACACGGCTCAGCCTAAACAATTTTGTCAAAGTTTGTGCCTCGCCTGGGGATCAGCGCTCAATGAAGACACATTTTATTCATGTTGGACATTTCTGCTCTCCTGTCAGCCTGGTGAGATCTGAAGTGGCTTGAAAGGACTCGCTGGTGCTGTACATCTGACCGAGTCATCCCAACTCGCCTCGCTGGCGGAGGAAGCTGTGCTTGTTCTGAGCGTAATCTGTCTGATGATTTAAGGAGATTACCTGCCACTCACCAGTCTCTGCTCTTTCAACTTTCACTGTTTCCTTTTCTGCAACAACGACAACAATAGTGCTGACAGTACAGTTGTTTTCTGTTTTCACTGCGCCCCCGGTAGATATGTATAAAAAGCATAATACTTTATTGCAGAATCATAATCTGACAATGGGAAATTTAGGACGACGCCACCTTTAATGTGAGCTCACTAATTCAGAGGGGAACAAAATATCATCCCTGCATCAGTCAGTGGGACAATGAACCAACACATAGAGCTGGATCAACACAAAATACTTAACCAAACACAAAGAATATGCAACTGCTATAAAATATATTTTCAAAAGAGGTATCATTTTCCTAACAAAGTCAGCTGCTATTTAGTTCTATTCACTGAGAAAAGACAAAGGTTTCCCCTCAACTGCTCACATCTCTGACTGTTTCAGCCGCAGCAGCATAATGAACAAAAACTAAAAATCACCATCACTGCCAACTGAAACAAGCACACAAGAAATTAATCCACTAATTAGTAAACTGTTTTGATTATGTATTATGTATTAAACAGTGCTAATAGGCCAAAATAAAACCCCTAAACTAAAAAAAATCTGTATGATATTCTCCTAAAAACAGTTTCAAAGTAGATCAAAAAAGTGATTTTCATGCTTTCCGTCTTATGATTCCTGTTTTGCTTTTGAATAGATACAACTCAACAAAATCAAAAAACAAGTTATTTGTCATGATTAATAAATTTTGTAGCGTACGACTGCTAAAGAAAATGTGACGCCATGTTAACGTCCTTTTTGCTCCACTGTTGAGTAAAAACCCATAACATAAAACCTACTTTTCGGGAAATAATGAAACCCTCATGCTTCCTAATGTAAATTCAGTTTGTTAACACTCAATCTTGTTATACTTCATACTAGATCTGCATCAGTGGAACCACAGATGAACAACGGAGTTGATTCAGGAAAAGAACAAAAAAATAACATGCAAGGTTGTTGCCTTATTTTTCTATGTTAGATAAAATGTGTCTCTCCGGTAACGACTCAGAGTTAATGAAATGAAATATTCGTGTAATGATAGATCTGGATCAACTGTCTGCTTTAAGGAGGACAATCTCTGCTCCTCTGTGGTTTCCAGTGTTTTTGCAGCTTTAAATAAATGCAACCCAACGTGAAACCAGAGGAAGTTATTCGCTCCCCCAGAAGGCACTGCTTCTGTCTGGTTTTCAACAGTTTCTTCAAAACCAACCCAGACGGTCGGCTCGCTTGGCCTCCTCGCATGGGACATTTCTGGGCAAAAACCAAGCAGTTGTGCAAATTAAGAAGCAACAGAAGGAGCATCTTGTTTAATCAGACAAACTAAAAAGTGTGACTGGAAAAACTCCCAACTTATGCAATTTTTGTAAAAATGCTGATCCAAACAGTAACACCAGGATTCCTACTCAGCCTTGAAAAATGTGGAAAAAGTCACATTTTCCAGCACTAGTTATATTCAGACTAATAATATATCATCTTAACATCAATATGAGCAAAATCAGCATCACAAAGAGCTACTGTGACTGCGATAAATATCTGCAAATTAAATAACCATGTCAGTATTATTTTTGTTTATACTTGTTTAACGTCGCAGTAAACGGGTCAGGAGTGCATTAAGATGTTTTCTAGTCATTAAGAAAATAAAGCTAAACTGGTTCATTGCCAAAAACAGCAGATGTTGACAGATGAAGCTTTTTCAATTAATCAGAGTGTTGCACTGGGGGGAAAATGGGATACAGAGAAAGATAAATTGCACAGTTGGATCAGTTGCTTTGTAAATAACAGTCAACCCGGGTTGGGTCTGCAATTTATGTTTCACCAAACAAACCAAATGTGGCAAGTAGCATTGCCCTTAGGTATTTCAGCTTCCCAAACTTTCCCAAAATTCTTTAAGCACCAACCAGATTATTTTTTTAAGTGCTTAAAAAAATCTGTATTAATTGTCGGATACTCCAATCTACTTCATTCATCCATTGTCTTCACAAAATGAGCCCCAGTGCAGATTCCCACCATGTCAGTGTTTGAGCAGACTGGGATTTATTTAGCACAGCTGTAAATTGAAGTGAAGTGAAGAGAGATTTTGCTGTTTGGCTGTAAGCGTTTGTGATTGGGTGTCATTCCAGGCCCTGTCTCTGTGTAAGGGCACAACACTGAAGGCAAATCATTATGACAGTTTGCTGCTGAGTTATGCACCAAAATCCAAACTTTTCGAACTTGGACCGAGTTATGAATAGCATTCTCCAGTATCTGGGTGACAAAAGTCTAAAAGTAAATTCATATTTTAATGCAGCAGCATAATCCTAAACTGAAAAATGTTGAAAAACTCTAAATCTAATTTTAGTTCACTCAAAGTTACAAAAACAAAAACAAAAATTGGCTTTAAATGACAGCATAAATGTATCTAATAAATCCCCAACTGCCTCAATTATTGACCCCCTCAACAATTCTTTTGAAATTAACAATTAAAAAGTATAATAAACCTCTTAAAGTCTATCAGAGTATCTAAAAACATTTTAGTAAATCACGACTTCCTGTTTCTGGAAGTAAATATGATTATTTTCTCTCTACCCCTCCTCACAGTAGGAAAGACAATCTAAGTAAGATAGGAAAAATAGTTACCAGAAAATAACTACTTGCCTAAACTTGCTCATATATTTTAGAGCCATAATTTTAAAGTTTAAAGGCATCAAACACTCCTGGTCGGTTTGTTTTAATTGATGAAATTGTGAAAATTGTGTTGATTTAAGTAAGTTATAAACTCTTTTCACATACGTCCAACAGTCTGTGTTAGGTTTTTCTCTTCAGTCTGCACAGCTCTGTCTGCAGTAGGAGGTATAACCACAGCACCGATAACGAACAGATAGGATCAGTTCCAGGCTACTGTGGACAACAGGAAGTGAACTCATGATGCAAGCAAAACACCCGTATAATCAAAGGTTCACACGATACGTCACCTTTTTATATCTATGCACAGATCCACATTCTGCTTATCTAATCCTGGCTGCTGTTTTCCTGAGCAAAAAGGGAAAAAAAAGCAAACGTACTGCTGAGACTTGATAATTAACACAAAAGCAGGGAAGTGCAAAACTAATCCAGGCGAGAGCAAGAGGGAGAGCCGAACTCCTCCAGGCCTATTATAGGGATAGGAATGTGTTTGCACAGTCAACTTGCCAGGTTAAACAGGAGGAAACCAAGAGGTGAAGGTGACCCAGACTTTTTCGGAGCAATTCTCATCACATCAAGGGAAAAAATTAACTAATATGAACAAGTGTTTCCCGACTGATTGAAGGGACCTCAAGCCGTCTGCCTGACTAGTAAAAATATATTTTTAGACACTGTTTGAAGAAGATTCTCTCTACTTCAGGTCCATCATGTTAATGTAAAACCATGAAGGCCTGGAGGGATTTCAATAACCTTTGATGTGGGACTTCTCCTCAGATGTTGCATAAGTTAACTATTGAAGTTTGTGGGTAGTGTGGACATTTACAGTACTCTGCAAAATAAACTTTTTCACTTCAGAGTTTCTGTGCGTTTCACCAACTCCAATTTAAAACTTTTTAAGACCATTATGAATTGAATTTAAGACCTATATCTCCACAGAAACATACGAACTGTGTCCAGCCAACTGGCGATAGCCTAGCAAAAAGCTAGCCTGCTAGCTAGCTAAAAAGTGTAGTTAGCGGTAGCATCAGCAGAATGCTCCTCAAACTCCCGCAAGAAATAAAAATACTTACAATTTACAAGATTAAATAGTCCTATGATTAACTTATTAAATGCCAACTTACCTTTTTAAAAGTAAATGTAAGAAATTCGCCTCAATTTTAGATAAATACATTTAAGACTTTTTAAGGATGCGCGGACGTTCTGCACTTAATCAGGCTACAGGTACAAACTAATAAATTCGCCTCGTAATTATTTTTGTTGTGCATCATTTTTAAAGGGAAGGAAAACAAGCATCTCTCTGCACCCGACTGAGCTCAATCTCTTTACAAAGAAGAATGAAGAAACATGGAAAGACCTGCAGCGACAGTTGGCTCTGCATCACAGCAGTTTGATGTCCAGCAGGTTCTGGACGCGTCTCTGCTCCAACAACTTTCTAGAAAACGCCTGCTAGAAAAACACACGGGGAGTTGTGGAGTTCTACAAAGTATTGACTTGGGTGGATTCAGCACAACCGCATGCACATTGTGGAAAACCATCCTCACCTCCCTTCACAATCCCACTCAGATGCATTAAAGTTTGCAAACAAAAACGTGGGAAAGTTAAAGGGGTGTGACGGTCTTGTGCAAGGCGCTGTAAATCTGTCCAGTGTTTACAGAAACTTCAGTGGAAGGAAGCAGCTCAGTTCCCTGACTGGATGTTGCAGGGGTGGTGCCACGAAATGAAGCTGTGGGCGGGCGGAACCAGTAGGAAACCATGGCTCCCTCCACCACCACCACCGTCCCCCTGCCCAGATCAACACAATCATATCAGATTTTAGGTTTTGCACAAGTTGATTTGAAAATACAATCACTACTTGAAGTTGCTTGATGTGCAACATCTCCGCTGATAAGGTCCCGACAGGAGAAGCAACTTATAGTTATTGATAAGTGACTCATAGGTGGTGCAAATGTAGCTCTCAGTCTGTCAGCAGCTTCATGTGCAGCCAGCAGATAATCGCCTTTAGAGGCATGGAGAGACAAGACGAGGTGTCATTAGCTTGTTGTGCCGGGGGAAGCCTGTAGCTGCATGTACAATATTTAGCTGAATGACTCCACACACTGTCTGTCAAAGAGCCTCTCCTCTCAGCTGACCCGAAACCGCTGCGGCCATCAATTTTTCATTAAATTTATCCCGACGTCCCTGTTATTCTGAGCGAGAAGGAGGCGGCATGACTTACAAACAACCCCACACGCAAACACACCTGTCGGGTTGTGTAATGAAACGTGCCCGTGGATACGCACACCGCTTCAGACTGCCCGCTAAGTTTCAGTACTCACTGCGGCTGTGTTGACCCGCTCGTTGCGAAAGAAGAAAAAAAAAGGCCAGTCACAGATCTTCAGTTTTTCTGCCGCTGTCAGCCATCAAAGTGTCGCCTCGGAGCGCAACTGAATCCCAGGTAAGATCTGAAGCTGTCTTTAAGGGCTGTCTCCCTGTTTTCCGTGTCTGTCTCCCTGTCTCCGTCTGTGTCTCCAGCCTATCGTTCCCTCTTTTCCGTCTTTGCCAGCTCTTCCCACTGGTGACTTCCCCGCTAGTGATGCGCCGCCCATCGCTGAGCCAGCTCTAATTGCTGGCTCATTTTGGGAAGGCTTTGCATTCATACAGTGGAGAACGGTATGAATCCAGATGATAGAGGAAGCAGAAATTGTGCCTGCATTTGTACGTAAACATATTTGATGCTGTCAAATTTATCAAATAATAGGTACAATTATTGTGATACATAGCTGAGTATCAATTTTTAAATAATCAGCTGTTTTGCATTGATGTTTTATTGCATTATTTTAGTGTCAAACCCTGATTTTAATGAGTTGTTCAGGACTAAAAAAAATTTTTTTTAAGTTTCGTTCATGTTGAACCTAGCCAAATAACACGGATCCCGGAAAAGAGGTGGAATTCCCATCACTGTTCCCCGTTGCTTTCCTGCTCTGGCACTCCCGTGACGTCAGGAAGATGGAGCGCGCGCCTCGGACACGAACCCCTCTTGACGCACGAGCTCCCACTCCAACCAGTGGTCCCACTGGGTGTCGTGCTCGCCACTATAATCTAAATTTAAAAATGACAGCTCTTAAAACAGACAGATTAGCGCAAAACCTAACTTTTAGGGAAATATGAGAGCAATGATGGATTTTTACAAAGCTTCTGTCAGCTTTATAATTATGATCTGACTTGGCTCCAAAGCCAACAAAAACAAAAAATCTCATCATTAACTGCTAAATTAATATAATCTCAACTAATAATCTCTGCTGTTAAAACATCTTCTAGTGGTACAAACAGCATCAGAAGAGATGGCCTTTACAAAAGCAGACATCACGGTTCATTGGTGATGGATATTATTTGTGACATCATGCCCAGAAAGCAATACCAGTGGCATTAACATTAACCTTCAGCCTCAGATGAATGTTTTCATCTCTGTCACATATTCAGAAATTCAGAAATGTCTCATGCAATCACTTTAGACTGAGAAAAGTTTAAGGATTTGTTTTTTTTTGTCAGATCCAAAATCATCCATTAAACTGCTTTCATTTTCTCTCCAAAAATGTATTTAACTGACTTTAACTAAGTATGTCAGACTGATGCTCCAAAGCTACACATCAGATGTTGCATGTGTTTGCCCGATTCAGAGTATTTGAAGAGCAAATTGGGCTTATTTTGGGATTATGTCTCTAATCCACACAATTATCCATCATCCTAACGTAAACCAGACGTTGACCTTCGTCAGAGAGACACAGAGTCAAACATTTACAGTGTCCCAGTTCCCTCGGCGCCAGTCAGTCAGAAAGCTGAGGTAAAAATAACCCACTGGCTTAAGTTCCCCTTGAGAAAAACACATCAGTGGAGGTGGGCCGCTGCAATTTTCTAAATCCGTGTCCACTAATTTAACCAGAAGTGGGAACTTCTGTCTGCTGGATGTGCATCTTTCATTTCTGTCACGATTTAAGTATTCCAATCTAAAATAGTGATCTCAGTCATGGATACAAGAATGGGATCAGTAAAATATTCTCTTTATGAGTAAGAATATCAGGATAAAAGGAGAGAATTTGACTTGCTTAAGTAAAATTTTAATAAAAGCAATTTAATAAACAATTGTAAAATACATAAATCAGGCAAACTATCCCATTGTAGGCCTCATTTAGAATACAGTAGAAATATAATTCATTGTCCCACTGTGGGGAAATTCATCAGCAAGATGAAAGATATTTCATCTGACAGTTTTAAGCTGTGTGGAACAGCAAGGCATGTAGAATAAACAGAATAAAAAGCTATGGACACATAGCATAGTGCTTTCTATGTATTATGCTAGCGCCAACAATTGCTGCCATGCTTATATTTGCTCTGCTTATGATCAAAAGATGAATGAAGGGATACAATTTTCTTTATACATCAGTAGAAGACACTTTAAAGAACATATGTTCAAAATATTTAATTTATATTTGTTTATTTAAATATTTTACTGACTTCCTCTTGTACATGTTTGTGACTGACATTTATACCTCCAGCGTTACAGGCAGGAAGTAAAGAGGTCTGGTCATGTGACCTTTCACACTAGACGCATGAAGTTGATGTTGCTTAGAGTAGACACATTATTATTTTATTCTAAAACTTCAATTAGCTGCCAAAAGTCAAAACAATTGTTCTAGAGCTTCCAGAAGTTAGAAAAAATGTCTGGCAACAATTGTTGCCGGTGGGATTAAATGGGTCAAAATCAGCATGCTCAGATTAAAACAAATGTGCAACTGCATAAGGTCATTAAAAATGTACAAAACGTGTGTAATGGTGCATAAAAAAACAGACAAACTACAAAAAGCGAGAGGAAAAAAAAAGGTGCAAATAACAGCAGAAATGTTTTTAGAAATAAAAAGTGTGCAGAAAAAATCTGCAAATAACAGCAAGCATGTAAACATGTATTTGCACAGAAAGAGGTAGCTCTGTCCCAATAAGAAATCCATGTCACACTTTGTTTTAATCCAGCACCTGAAATCTCCAAAAAAATGCATTAAGGTTTGTGGCTGTAGTGTGGAGAAAAAATATCTGTAATATTAGTCTGGTTAAATAAAAAGCTTGTGATCTTCATCTATTCTTTATCTGCAGATATTTGGTATTTGTTCCTAAGCTGTGAGGGACCCGATGAACTGATGCCTTAGTAATGGAGTTGAATATTTATTAAACATTAGTGCCACTTAGTGGTCAGATTTGAGTATTGCAGAAAATGCACAACAAACAGCGACTCATTTTCAGACTGATAGGCCATCTGGCAAAAATAAGAGAATGATTCACATTATTCTGAACTTTATAGTCAGACAGGTTTTCCCTTACCTCTTACTGTAGCTTAAGGTTTGCATACAGGGGTGATAACAAGACTAGCCCCATAATAATAATCATATATTCCAAATACAGGGTATATTTTTGGTCTGTGAATGGATGAAATACCTGCCACTGAGGAAAGAAATGATCTAAGAGGTGTTGTCTCCTTGAATGAACCTCCTATAAATGTGCATATCTCAGACCTGGCTTCCACATTGTAGAAAGAGACTTTACCCTCCTCGTAGTCAACAAACACCCCGACGGTCTGAATTTGGTTCAGAAACATGTTGCTCGGTGTGTTTAATATCCACGCCCCATCCTCAGTGGTAGGAATGGAGTAAATCTCTCTGTTAATAAACTCTTTGACCACTCCTAAGAGCCATCTGTTACAGCTGCCGACCTGGACTTCATAGTAGAACCTGCCTGACGAAAACCCCTCCTTTGCCAGTATGTAAAGAAGGTACTTAAATGGCCTGCCAAAGAACGAGGAGAAGATCTGCTGACGTCCACGAAAGGTCAGTCGCTTCCCATCATCAGACACCTTGAGCCAATTGCTGGCTGTGTAGGGGTCCAGAGTCAGGTCCACTGCATTGCATTGCTGGATCTTCATCAGCTCGTCCTGAGGCTGACTCCACAGCTCGGGTAGAAAATTGTTATCCGTCATATTTTCGACTGCGTGTGACTGTGTAGGTGCATCACAAGAATCAGACGACCTAACCTTTTGGATCAGCATCTCCATCTCATTTGTGAGTGTTTCTTCAATCTGACCGATTGACTTTTTCACCATCTCTATATGACCATGCTGACCAATGTCAGGAATGTCTTGTGTCATTTGCAAAATGGAGTCAGTAGGCTGGTCCGTCAGATGAGTATTGTCAGACGTTACATTGAATGGGAAGTTCTGCAGCAGGTTGATGTAGTCTTCTGACTGCATAAATTGTTCGATGTCACATCTTAGTCTTCTCACATCAGAAATGCCTTGCTCCAGCAGAGTTCTCTGATCTTCAGCTTGTTTCTCTATGTCTTTCTGCTTCTGCTCAATCGCTTCAACCAGCTCACCCTGATATTTTTGTGCAGAGGCAACGAAAGCGGTTAAAATTTGTAGAGTTTCTCTGATCTCATCCACTGTAGTTTCCCTGCTCTGTTCTGCAAAGTGTCTGATATTTTTAACACTCTCTGATTTGGAGTTCTCTGACTTTTTCATCTCAGAGGTCACGTTCTCGTACATGCCTCTCCTTTCTTTGAAGGCGCGCCTCGTGGCCCGTGTTGTCGTCGTTCAAACACATTATGCAAACAAACTGCTGATCCGTGCGGCAGAAGAGCTCCAGCATCTTGTCGTGCTTCTTGCACACCCTGTCCTCCAGGTTGGACACAGGATCGATCAGCTTGTGCTTCTTCAGGTTCTGGTGGGACTCCAGATGTGGCTCACAATATGAGGCCAAACACACCAGGCACGTCTTGTGGGCTTTGAGCTTCGGTTTGGTGCAGACGTCACAGGGGACCTCTCCTGGTTGGGCGACGATCTTAGGTCCATCCTATACTCTCATGCAGTTGAAATGCTCCACCACGTCTCTGAATTCTGTGTTGACCTTGAGCTTTGGTTTATTACCCAACCTTCTCTTACAGAGTGGACACTGTGCATTGTCCTGACTGTTCCAGGACTGGGTGATGCGGCCCTTGCAGAAGTTGTGTCCACACGGAGTGGAGACGGGCTCATTGAACTCACCCAGACAGATTGAACACAGGACCTGTTCTTCATACAGGATGCTGCAAGCTGAGGCCATGTCTGGAAAGGATAAAATGCATTAAGAATTTTGAAATGAATGCTTTATGAATGCACTGCTGACGCTCTTTTTGCTTTGCCCTACCATAGAAAATACAGAAGAATGAATCTACTAAATTTTGTTTCAGATCGTCAAACAAAATTTAATGTGTGAAAAAGATAAACTTGTGTAAAAATGCATGTTTTAGATAATAATTTTATATTTTTAGGGGGGAAACAGTGATCCATACCAATTCAGTCCTATGTGAAAAAGTATTGACCCGTGAATTTATCACATTTTGGAAAGTTGAGTTTATTCACAGATAAAAGGTAAAGTCCATCTAGATGTTAATCTTGATTCTGTAGTTCAGAAACTTTCTATGACTCAATTGAAATCAAAATTCCTCCACAGCTAAAAAAAATAATAAAATAAAACAAAAGTGATTGTCATGTATGACAAACACTTGATGCAGTTGTTGCTACAGTGAGGCTTAAACAACTTATAACCTTTCTGGAGACAATTACTTTGTCACACAGGACTCGGGTTATTTATGTCTAATATTAAAACTTTGGTGATCTAAAACATTTAAGAGTGACAAAAAAAAAAGTTAGAAAGCTGGAAGAAGATAAACATATGTTCACAGGATTTTAAGACTAACTAATTGATTAATTAATTAACCCTTCCTGCTGTAGTTAATGTAAGTAATTTCACTTTAAATCTACAATTTGCAGCTTTGTAAGTGCTAAGGAACAGTTTGTATACATTACAATTATATCTTATCTCCATGTTACGAAGATTACTTTATTGCCTTCTGTAACAGATTATAGATGTTGCTACGTTTATATTATGTATTCGATCTGGTATTCATTAAGTTGTCAAAACACTTTATATCGGCTAACTTGGGGATTTGTGTCCTTACAAAACCTTCTGATAGAAAAAAACGTGGCTGACTCCCAGTTCTTGTTTCAAAGCTCAGAAATACACAGTTTTGTGTCAATTTGCAGGAAAATTAATCGCAAAACTAAAACAGTTTGTCCTCTTGATCACTTTTAAAACTCTCCTAAGTTATTTTTGCAAAGTCGGATAGTTTTTCAGGTTGCGAAAAGTGTTTACAGTCTCTGGATCTGTCATTACAGTTCAGTATCCTCTTATCTTTTCAATCCGTGCGGATCTTTAGCTAACTTTAAAACAACTAAGTTTACTTTTACTCTTTCTAAAATTAGAGCCAAACAAAACGGATTTAATACCTGCTGAACGGCTCGTCCATTGAATAAGAAAAGTTTCAGACATGTAGGTTTCATTTCTCTGCCCGCCTCCTCCTCTCCCGGGAAAAAAACAAAACAAAAAACTTCTTCTTCTTCTTTTATGGCAATTGGCAAGAAACTTATTGATGTGCATTACCGCCATCTACTGGAAAGAAGTGTGGATCGGGATGCTACATATATATTCTACCACAAAAATAAGCAAATAAAAATAAATAAAAAAAATTTATATAATTTCTATCAATTTCGTTTTCTTAAGGTAATTCATTAAAGAACAAAAATATTCAGATGTAGAATTTTTTGTCCAAAATATCTGGCACATTTAATTTGTTTTCTTGTAATCTACATACTAATTCCCTTCTCTCAACAGAGTATTTAGAACAAAACAGGATCCACTACATACAGACGTTTATATCAAGTCTTTTTTAAAGACTAAGTCTTTGTATATATATATATATATATACAGGGGTATATATAAATATGTATAATATATATATATAGACATATAAACTCTCTCTCTATGAAGGTAGAGAGTTTATAAATCTTTAACTTCTCTCTCTTAAAGAGAGAAAGGTTCATTTATATTTGATGGGTTTTGTCCACGTTACCTGCAAAAGAAAATGATTAGTGACTAAATGATAGCAGAGGGTCTACGTTCAAAGACTCTGGTTCAGCCGGTCATTGACGTCATTCTGTGACGTGTTATTCAGGGTTTGAATTTGCCGTGAGATGATCACGTGACCAGCTGAGCCAATCAGGTGCAGGTGACGACGGTCCGCACAGTTCTATTTACATACAGTATTTGAATGTAGGTCCTTTTACTTTTTAGTCTTGTTGCTGATTGGCTCAGCTGGTCATTGGTCATCTCACGTCACAGATTGACGTCAATGACCGACTGAACCAGAGTCTTTGAATGTAGGCCCTCTGCTATCATTTAGTCACTAATCATTTTCTTTTGCAGGTAACGTGGACAAAACCCATCAAATATAAATGATCCTTTCTCTCTTTAAGAGAGAGAAGTTAAAGATTTATAAACTCTCTACCTTCATAGAGATAGATAGATAGATAGATAGATAGATAGATAGATAGATAGATAGATAGATAGATAGATAGATAGATAGATATGAACTCTCTACCTTCATAGAGAGAGAGTTTATATGTCCATATATATATATATATATATATATATATATATATATATATATATATATATATATATATATATATATATATATATATAATATATATTTATATATAGATCTATAAATATATATATAGATCTATATTTTTTTTCATTATTACCATCATGTACAACAAACAAGTGTATTTTTTCTGCAGTATATTCAGTTAGAGTGCATAACATTCTAGATAGATAGATATATTGTAGATCTAGATCTCTCTAAATATATATATATATATACTGTATATAGATTCTATGAAGGTAGAGAGTTTATAAATCTTTAACTTCTCTCTCTTAAAGAGAGAAAGGTTCATTTATATTTGATGGGTTTTGTCCACGTTACCTGCAAAAGAAAATGATTAGTGACTAAATGATAGCAGAGGGCCTACATTCAAAGACTCTGGTTCAGTCGGTCATTGACGTCAATCTGTGACGTGAGATGACCAATGACCAGCTGAGCCAATCAGCAACAAGACTAAAAAGTAAAAGGGCCTACATTCAAATACTGTATGTAAATAGAACTGTGCGGACCGTCGTCACCTGCACCTGATTGGCTCAGCTGGTCACGTGATCATCTCATGGCAAATTCAAACCCTGAATAGACCCTTTTCACAGTGACGTCAGACAATGGCCGCCATAACTCAAAACTGGGTATCTTTACTTCCGGTGTGATTTTGCCTTGGGAACCAAGCTGAAAACTTCCCGCATTCTCATAATCTTAAGGATATAATAAAAGGTAAGTTTAATAATAACAGCATTTAAGTGTTAGATAGCTGTTACTAATCATTGTAAATTCACCATTCTCTATCTGTGTATAAAATAAACAGCCTCCGATCGGAGAGTAAACCACCTAGCAGCAGCTTTAGCCACATTTAGGAAAAATATACTCTCTGTCAGCGCTGTAACGTTTAGAGGTTCACTTTCTGTGTTTTATAAAACAGTGTTTACGTGTTAGATAACCGTTATCAGTCATTGTCAATTTACCATTCTCCAACTGTATTCAAAGGAACCAGCTTCCGATCATGAGTAAACCAGCTAGCAGCAGCTTTAGCCACAGTTAGGAAACATATACACCGCCGCCTGTCAGTGATGTAACGTTTAGAGGTTCATTTTCTGTATTAATGGAAAATAAAGGGCAGCTTCCAACAACGTTGTTTAGAATAGTATTTTAAATATTGACTTAAAAGATTTACATGCATCATTCACATATTCTGATGTGATTCATAATTTCTCTTTTTGTTTTGTTGTATTTTTCCATCTTTCTCAGCAACGACCCATCTATCAAACAAGCATGGCACAATCATCAAACCGTTGCTATTGTAGTGTGCCATGCTGTTCAAATAACAAACAAAAACAACCCTATTTGAGCTTCCATGACTTTCCTGTGGATGTGGAAAAACGTGCCCGCTGGGTAAGAGCAATCAGGAGAGATGAAGGAAAAATGTTTCAAATCCTCAGAGGGAGCACCTTTGTCTGCAGCCAGCACTTTACCCCAGAGGATATAAGTACAACAGCCAGTGGAAGAAAACGGATTAGTCAAGGAGCTGTGCCTTCTAGATTTCACTGGAATGATTGGGGTAAATGAAGGAGAACATTGTTGAACAGTTTTTAAAAATATAAACAAAAATGTATTATGATCATGAAGTGACTCAACATATTTTTCACATCTAGGGAGAAGTTCACAAGCTCATGAGTCTGTTTACAGGCGAACCAAAAAGTCTCTCAGTGCTGCTGTTCAGGATGACTCACATAAGATTGCTGACCCTGAGGACTCCTCAAAGGAAAAATTGCCTGCAGGTCCAATGGCAAAAGACCATGACTATGCCTGTCATTCTTTTCCGGGTTAGTATTACATAAAGTGTCTTGTAGAAAAATTATATGGCAATGAATCACATTGTAACCGTCTAGAAAATATAGTGTTTTTTGAGTTTAACACAAAAAATGCATATATACGTACACACACGCACACGTGTATCCTGTAATGAGGACAGTGAAAAATTATAGATGTTTGTGTGAAGTCTATTAACATTTATTTTTCTTTCCCTTAGGTGAACTACACGGTGCCATACAGAGAATTAAAGAGTTGGAGTTCCAAGTGTTATCACTTGAAATGGAAATCCAGGAGCTAACTCTTCAAAAGAAGCAGCCAGTGATTTTCAGGTTTTGTTTGACAGATGAAGATTTCCGTTATTACACCAAATTCACCTCAAAAGAGGTCTTCAATGTGTTTTGGGAGTCAGTTTACCCTTCTGCTTCAAGGCTAGTGTATTGGTCCAAGGCACAGCGGACTGCAGAAGAAATACCTAGTCCACAGCGAAAACTTGCACTCATTGATGAACTGTTTATGTTTCTTTGCCGTGTTGCAGCTGGACTTCAGGAGAAGACTTTGTCGACCATCTTTGAGGTCAGTTTGTCTACAGTTAGCCGCACCATTTTAACATGGACTAGTTACCTTTACCTGGTTCTTGGTTCGCTGTCATTGTGGATGACAAGAGAGCAAGTTCAGCGCACCATGCCTGACAAATTTAAACAGTACTGCCCTCACGTGCGTGCGATTATAGACTGCACTGAGATCCGTTGTGAAACTGCATCCTCACTCACACTACAGTCAGAAACCTTTTCAAACTACAAAAACCACACCACCTTTAAAGGTCTGATTGGCATTGCTCCTTGTGGGATTATAACATTTGTATCCAGACTGTACACAGGCTCCATCTCCGACATAGAAATAACTCGAAAATCACAGATATTAACGTTACTTCAGCCTGGAGATGGGGTTATGGCCGACAAGGGTTTCCAGATAGAGAAGATTCTGTCAGAGGTGGGAGCAACGCTTATCATTCCTCCACTTAAAAAATCCACCCAACTCAGCATGGAGGACACCCAGAAGACCCAGGCTATTGCTCGGCTGAGGATTTTAGTTGAAAGAGCCATACGAAGGGTGAAAGAGTACCATATCTGGGATGGTCTTGTTCCTCTTTCTATGGTAGGCTCAGTCAATCAGCTGTGGGTCATCTGCTGTCTACTTTCAAACTATCAGGGACCTCTGGATCTAAAAGGCGACAAACCTGTGTAGAGCCTCTTCTCCTGCAAGTCACAGCCCTTGGATGAGCATTAATGTAAACAGTTGTGTTATAAACAAAATCTCTCCATATATATGACCTGTATTTGTTTTTATTATTGAATAAATGAATAGATGTGTACAGTTCTATCAAATCTATTGTAAATAGCTTATCTTGAGGAAGCTACATATGTACAACCTTTACATTTAAATTGCACTTTCTTGTACATTTTACACATCTGTCAATGAAGTATTTGAATGAGAGAAAATGTTCAAATTAACGTTTTTATTGTGGAACAAAGAAGATTTGTGGCCATCAATTGCAAACATTAATAGAATAATTATATTACAAAATGAACATGGAGCATACACAAATGGCCTCAAGTTCACAACTTTAGCCCATTTGTGATAGGGAGAGTATTTACAAAAGGCCTATCAATTTTATAACAATCATTTTCTCAAGGTTTACCATTTAAGAAAACATCCATGTAGATGTCATGATAGAAATGATCAAGCCTCTGTCTCATTGAGAGGATAAGCTCCTCATCCCTAAATATTCTCTCAACTGTGAAGTCAGTGTGGGTATCTGTAATAAAATCACACCACTGAAGTCCGCTTACAGCCAATTGGCCCTGAACCTGATAATAGTATTTATGACTCTTCTTAAGGCAAGCCTGGCCTTTAATTGTAACTAGGTGATTAACTTGTGCCACATTGTCAACATTGCAACTCTTTACCTCAGCTAACCCAAATGGAGGCATTTCCTTAGGGTTGAAGACTTTAGCATCAGGGCTAGCTCCAAGGTGAGGTGCGTCAGGATGAATGATAAACCCACATTGCATCACAGAGACATCAAACAAATCAGAATATTGCTTCAGTATTTCAGGTTCCTGATCCAACCCTCTTTTCATAGCAGCTGTCTGGGGAGTTCTTCTGAGAATACGAGTTGCCAAGGCCTTGGCAGAAGACTGACCACGCACATGGCATACTTCACGGAACCTGCTGGCTGTAAGTCGGGGTTTGCGTACCTCTGTCCACAGCTGGCATTCTGATTGCTGTCTGGTTTCTGCTTCAATAGCAGCACAGATCTTACGTGATATCTTAAGGCTCTCTAAATGGCAAAGTTGCCTATAATTAGGCTCAAAATCTAGTGGAAACCTAAAGCTGTAGCCGTCAACAGGTAATTGAGGGAACTCAGGGGCATCTGGATGTTTGATTATGTCTCTGCTCATTTCAGGAGGACACTGATATGAGAGCACAGAACCAAATGGCACAGGACCAAATTTAGAGTCCACTAAAGTAAGGTTTTGCAGTCCATAAAGCAACTTGCATATTCCTGGTTGTGGACGGATTTCTTTTAGTTTCTCCCCGCTGGCTTCAATATGAGGATCTGGAAGAGGACCTGGCAAGTGAGAGACGTAAATTTTTATGTAGATTTAATTATGTCATGTGACCTTTCACACCATAATGAAAAAGCTGTTACAAATGTTAATAATAAAATGTTAATAATTATGTAAGCTAATATGAAATACAAAGCAATACATGCTATTCATTCTTATCTATGTTAGGAAGGCATTACCACCTTTGAATAGCAGGGGACTCATTCCCTCACCTGCATACGCTCTGTACAGTGTGCACTTCACGCTAGTCCTAATCCTGGTTTTTTCCCTTGCCACAGGTTTACACACTGTCATATCATTTGTAGCCTCTGGTGCAACTCCCTATAATCACAAATGATTTATTTAAAAATAAATCAATACAAGTGATTAGCCTAAAACCTAAAAAGTTAAAGAAATATTAATATCTGACCTTTGTCCTTGGACGGTGCCAGGTCTGCAGTGAACTGGTGCACGACAGAGGCAATGGTACGGTCTTGTAGCCCATTGTACTGTAGTGAGCAGTTTGAAACAGAAGACCCACCATGTGATTGCACAGGGCTTTCCCAGCTGTGCAAGAACATGACATGTACTTCAGTTCCACAGGCACCACAAAAGAATCAAGTGTAACCTGCCAATAGGGACATAAAAATTATTAATCCTGTTATGCTGTCATCAATTTTCTACTGCCAAGTGTGCAACTGCAGCAAAACAAAATAAAATAAAACTTAACCCTAATCAAAACATCTGATAATTATTCATCTGAGAAACCTGAAGGTAATGAGCTTCCTCCTTTTTCTTCATTGACCTGTGACATCGTCCTCTCACTGACACCTCTCCCTCAACTGCAGTCGAGACTGTTCCAACAGTGTTTGGGAAAAACATTTCATTAACACTACTCTCTCTTCTCTTGCTCAAATTTTTGTAGTTAACAGCAGAAAGGTGGTTGCACAAATAAGTTATAGTCTTTACTGGAGTTGCCACTTTCCAGATATACTCTCATGGTATGAGGACCCCACATTACATTGAGCTTTGCCAATACTTACTAATTGCTAGTTATTTTATAATCGTAACATCAACAATCTATGTCCACTTATAAGTAAGTAAGTAAAGTTTATTTATAAAGCGCTTTTAACATGGAATCACAAAGGTTGAACTGAGGAGGAGATTGGTTTAAGATGATGGACAGGGAGAGTTTGACTGAAACTAAATAGATAGACATATTCTGGGGCTGATTATGTATCTCTGCTCATTTCCAAGCTCAAATGAGCAACTTCACGTTCAAACACAAGTCCCCCAAAAAACGCAACCGGTGAATCATTATTTTTTATAAGTTTAGAAAAAACAAGACAAAAGCCACAAATAACAGTTGGGCTTGACGATATTTCTGTTTTTCCAGCAACAAAATGCGCATCTCCATGCACTGTTCATGTTTCTGTCACTGCTAACTGTCACAGAGTCTCTCCCAAAGACGCAAAGAAGGAATAAAAATAAATACACAAGAAAATATTAATGTGCAATGATTTGGATAAATAACTTTAATCTGATTACTGGATTTGAAATACGAACTCGTTAGATTATTCGTTACCGAAAAAGTGGTCCGATTAAAGGCATTACAAAGCAGCGGCGGCACCGGACATCTCTGCTTATAACAAACAAATCCCTATTTTATGGGATGAGTGGCAACTCCAGTCTATAATTTAATAATCTGATCAAGATTAGAGCCTAAAACGTTATAGTTCAAAAACAGTAAAAAGTTCTGGTTAAGGAACAGTTATGTCACGTAGTTAGCTAGCTAACAAAATTCACTAATGCTAAGCTAACGGTTACGCAAAACAAAAATACCTACCTTCATAGTCAAACAGGTATTGTTCGGTGAAGAATTTGTAGCCTTTGTCTAATTTAGATTTTTTTGTCAGAGAGAACTGGTTTGCAAATCGTGATATATCTTCAAATCTTATTTTAGGCAAATGTTTTAGAGACTGTGTAAACTCCATGCTCCGGTGATCTGTCTGATCAACATATGCTGTCAGATTTATACATCTCTCTCTCTCTCTCTCTCTCTCTCTCTCTCTCTATATATATATATATATATATATATATATATATATATATATATGAAATAGCAGTGGTGGAGAAAGTACTCAAAAAATGTACTTAAGTAAAAGTACAAATACACAGGCAAAAATGTACTCAAGTAAAAGTCAAAGTACCACATTAACATTTTACTTAAGTAAAAGTAAAAAAGTACTGGCTTTTAAAAATACTTAAGTATTAAAAGTAAAAGTACTTGCTGAATACATAACCTAATCGCTAATATCATTAAGTGTGCCGATAGTATTTAATTTGAATATATCATAAATGTGCCATTTTAATAAACAATGTCACAGATTAAACATGTTCTTATTGTGTTTATTCTCTGTAAGAGTTTAGACTTAGATATGTGATTCTATGCATCATAATTTCAGGGATGGAAACATCTTATTTCCTGTCCTAACGTAGCATGAACTTCATTAGTGACATTTATTTAGAAAGAAATCCAACTGAAAGGGGATGGAACGAAGGTGTGGGGGGGAAGACATGCAATCGAGGAGCCACGTAGCAGAGTTGTAGTCAAGACCACTGAACACGAGACCAAGACCAGCGCCCTGCGCTACATGACACAATAAAATGAAGTGCACCTATCAAAATTGGTTCTCAGATTGATCTGAAAGATCCACATTTCCATAAAAACACCTAGATATAAATACTTAGAGCTGAAATATATTTAACCAGTATCAATTACAACTCATTTCATTCTGTTTTGCTTTCATCGCTGTGCTACAATCCGCAGAGGTCGCCTGCCATCCCTATAAAAATAACGCCCTGGGCGGTTGCCCATATTGCCCATGTCAGAAACCACAACTGTCTGCACCATTAAACCATGAAACATAGCAATTAACTGTAATTGCTATGTTACAATTACAGTTGTAATTGTAACATTACAACAACACTATGAACACTGTCCAACGGCGCAACAAGCAGAAGGAGCACCATGACTGTTCTCATCCTCCCTCCCACTGCATGTTTGCCACCATGACAGGAGACAAAATCAATCAATGAGCATGCTCTGTGTTCATACGTTCAACTTTTACTTATTCGGCAATTAAATAAATGTGTGTGTGTGTGTGTGTATATATATATATATATATATATATATATATATATATATATATATATATATATATATATATATATATATATATATAGCTATATATAGCTATTGCAGTGTATACAAGAACAAAGAACGGCTCTCAGTGAGGCTTCAGTCCCATCAACCTTAGTAAAGATCCGTCCAGAAGAATCGGATCGTTCCTGAATCCACACAATAATTCAGCGCATGAGTGACAACTTTTTTTCATCGCAGATGCAACATGTGTCTCAGTACAGCTAGCTTTGCTAGCATCACGTCCACAGATCTTACCTTTCTTTAAGCTTTCCTTCCAAGTGACGCTAAAAGTTGGACAAAGTCCCACCGTCTGTGAAAGCGAAGCGCTGCTGGTTTTACATGTCGTCATATCTTATGATTTATGCAGCTATTATCGATTAGTTAGACGTCTTCTCCCGCTCAGAGGAAACCACTGCGCATGTCTGGAGCTCCGCGTGCTAGTAAAGGGGGAGGCGATGGGTGACAACAGACACTAAGTCACGTTATTGCTTGGATTTTACGGCGCCACCTTAAAGTTCCTGAACTTCATATTTTAACGGACAAAAAGAGAGCAGTGCGACTTGGATGTAACGAGTAACGCGACACTTTTGTAGAAATGTAGTGAAGTAGAAAGTACAGATACTTACTGTAAAATGTAGTGGAGTAAAAGTAGAAAGTACCCATTATTAAATCTACTTAAGTAAAGTACAGATACATGAAAATTGTACTTAAGTACAGTAACGAAGTACTTGTACTTCGTTACTTCCCACCACTGTGAAATAGACAACTTTATCATTACTTACTATGTACACCGGAACTAAGGATACACAGCTTCGAGCCAAAACGGAAGTTGTGTGACGTCATGTGAAAAGGGTCTATTGAGGCCCTTTCTTTTCTTCGTCTTGTTTAGTAATCTTTATATAAGTTGGTGATAAACTATATTTCTTGCACAGAGAACACGTTTATATTTGATTGGTCTTACTCTTTACAAATGTTGACACTAAAAAGAAGAGAAAGTGAATTACATTAAATTGCTCTGTCTGTAAGTTAGCTGCAGATAGGCACCAGCACTCCTCCCGACCTCTCTAAGGTACAAAGGTGTTAGAAAATGGATGGATGGATGGATGGATGGATGGCTCCATCTGTAAAAAAATACTGTGTTGTAGACATAGACATCTATTTCTACATCTCTGCAACACAGTATCATTTAGGAGAAATATTTGCAGATATAAATATCTATATTTCAGTCAGGAATCTCACTGCACTTCTCCAGTGAGTGAAATGAAGCTTTATTTGGCATTAACAGTAATTCATTCATTTGCATTCTTGTATGGAACTATTGAAGTGTACAAGAAAGCTTAGTCACATGACAGACTGACGTCAGTAAATGCAATAACCTGATGAGAGAATACTGGCAGTTGATCTTAGTCTAATTTACATACAGTCTTTAAATGAAGGCCCTGTCACCAATAATTTTCTCTTTTGTCTTTATTATCAATTTATAATGTCAGCTAAATATAAAAAGGTTTATTGATATACAGTATATCTATATATAGATATAGAGATATATCTTCATGTGTATCTATCTATCTATCTATCTATCTATCTATCTATCTATCTATCTATCTATCTATCTATCTATCTATCTATCTAGATACACATTTTTCTATAAATAGATATAGCTCTATATCGAGAGATAAAGCGATATTTAATGGGTAGAATTTCTACAAGTATTTAGCTGCAAGAAAAGAGAAAATGCTTAGTGACCACATGATTGGACAGTGCCTACATTCAGAGACTCAACAAATGAAATTGGCTGGGATTTTCCAAGAATACAACAACAACAACAACAAAAACGCTGTAGAAAAAGTGTTGTTGATGCAACTGAAATTAAGAGATCAGCTCTATTACTTCATTGAACTTTTCCTGCATGAAGAGAGGAGGATGGGATGTTTCTGGAAAGAAATAATCAGCAACAGAATTAGTATATGTGCATTTTTGTCTTCTTTTTTGGCACAGTTGTGTGTAGCGTAGAGGCTTGGAGTTGTCCTGTCTGGATTTCTCCAGTATTCACTCTCAATACGAGAAAAAAAAAGCCTATAATTAATTATTAGGCTAATTGATAAATAAACACTGCTGCATAGCGCCTCTCCCTCCCAAGCCACTTTCTCTCGAGGTTTGTTATTAAAAAGTTACACAGCAAAGTTACCAATTTGCAAAAACAAAAAAAAACGTCATAAGCTTCTGTAGAGCTGATGTGTGCATTAATGAATGCGCATCATTAGCCATGGGAAGTATCCAGTCCGCTGCATGCCAAACGTGCTGACGAAGCAGTTGAGGACTGTTGTGATGAAGACTATGATGGTTGTTATGTTGTTCAAGTAGTCCAGACGTCTTTGCAGAGTAGAGTTGTTCAGATCCCGACGGCCTGTGTCCCACAAAAGCACAATAAACAAAAAGAAAGTCTGTATCACACTGTCACCCATATCAATAAAAATAAAAAATAATACAGAGAAAAAAGTAACTTTATGTCATGCTTTAATGCTCCTGGACATCCATTTATATTTTACTTCTTCGTAAAAACTAAACAGGCACAGCCCAAGTTTTCTTCAAATCACTGGATTTATTGAAGTTTCTGACGGTGAAAGTTTACAGTCATCGACCCTGATTTCTCACTGAAACTGAACCTCAAAAGCAGTTTTTAAGTTAAGTACAAATATGGAGTAAAAATGTTTACTGAAATTCATTAAACAACAGGCAAGACAGAATACATCCAACATTTGTATAAAAGTCTGAAAATCATAGCCCCACAAAAGAAACAAACAGGCAACATTTTAGCTAGGTTACAGTTTGAGTCTCTTTACAAAGAGTCCATTTATTTGCCTTAATTTCGTCTCAGATCAAGGTGTTAATTGTATTTGAATTGAATTTGTCCTGATCGTTGAGCTGTGTCAGTGCACATCAGATGGCGTCTGCGGTCTTGTCTGTGTCAGAAGTGGAGTCTAGCCAGCAACCAGCGGAAGAAGCCGGTCCTCTTGGAGCCGAAGAAACTAACGAAGAAGTTGGTCACAGTGGTGACAAAGATGACGCCCGTGGTGACGTTGTTCAAGTAGTCGAGTCGCTTCTGATTGGACACCACATTCAGGTCCCTGCGGGCTACAACATACAAACACACACACACACACATGCGTGCGCATTCAGACACAACAAACAATTTCCCACATTACCATCAAACACACACGCACGCATACGGTTGTTGCTTACAGTCTCACAATTGTCCTTTCCACGCATTCATACAAATCTGTCATACACCCCTCCAGCCTCCGTGTTGTCTAATTTATAACTTTAACTGGAAAACAAAACTGAGACTTCTTATGACAGCAAAACCTTGGTGTAAATAAGATCAAACTTGTCTTCAACTGGAAAAGTTAAATGAATCATATTTCAGTATAGGCCTATGTCGGTTTTCTGGCTTATATCTGTTACCTTTAACTTCTAAGAATAGAACAGCAGCATTTTGTACACAATTATCTGTTTAAAGTCTCAGATTTATGAGAGCAGCTTTGATGAGTTTGATGTTTGGTCATTTTACTTTGATTCTTAAGTATTGGTTTATTAGGCTTGTACTTTAATTACAATGTAATAATTAAAAAGTGAGCCCACTGCTATCTCGCTAAAGTGCACTGTTTTTAAATTCAAGGTTTCCTCTGTGCTAAGCTAGCTATCCATCTACTGCTAATATCCATCCATCCATCCATTCATAATACATGGATAATACTACTATTATTAATAATAACTTTAAGCTATTTGTTCAATACCTGTCGAAAGCTAACAGCATGTTAGCATAGCTTAAAAACTAGTTTTGCTCTATGCTAAGTTAGTCACCTATTGGTGAAATAAACCATGGGTTTTATTTCAGCAAGATATTTTTTTAATGGCTTTTTATTTAAATTTTTTTTAGGTATGTAGCTAAAGCTATTTGATGATGAAGGCTGGTAGCTTGTTTTGCTTCTATGAACTTTAAAGCTGCTGTATGTAACTTTTATAAACAATGTTTTAGTTATTTGTTAAAACTACCGTACTCACTATGATGCGACAGTATAACATGAGACAGATAATCTGTGAAAAAAAAAAAAATCAATTTTCTCTGCCTCCCCCATGTGGTCCTTCTGCCATCTGCAGAAACGCTCTGCTCCTGGTCAGAAACAACCAATCGCAGAGTCGGGATCTTAACGCTGTCAGTACTTTGGGAAGGAATGGGAAAAAGCATCCTGAACATCCCACATGTTGTTAGTCTGAATAAATACACAAACAATATGAATTTTTATGAAATTTTTCATTGGAAATTTAAATGTAATGTTATGTCTATGAATTAATGTACTTACTGTACATTAGCTAAGTGTGACTCATAAGATAAAGCGATGAAATAGCCACCGGAGAAGGCAGCTGCGTTGTGTGCCAAATGCAGCTTTGATGATGTTTACAAGGAGGGTGAGGAAGATGATGCCAGTGACCAGATTGTTCAGGAAGTTCAAACATCGTCGGCACGAGGGGAGGAGTGTCAGCTCAAAACGAGCTGTGCAGACACACACGTTCACACACATCAGTAGCACATAAACGCCACAGACACACATGCACAGACAGACAACAAAATGGAGACAGTCACACAACTAGTTGGTTCTTTGGCCCAGTCCACTCACACTTGATGAAATAAAAAGCGTGTCATTCGGTGAGTAGAACAGTTATTCGGTCTGATCAGATGTGTTAGAAATAAAAATCATTCGGCAAAAATTGAGAATCAGAAGTGCATCCTGGCAAATAGGCCGGTGCGCTCCATCCCAAGGACAGAAATAAAGATGTTGGTGATGAAGATGAGGAAGATAGCAAGGGTTGCTTTGTTGTTCAAGCTGTCCAGGCGTTTCTGGTTGGCCTCTTCATTTAAGTCCCGTCGGGCTGCAACACACATTGATCAACGCATACAAAAGCTAACAACAAAATGCAGGAAAACACTTGGAACGCAGACACGTTGTACCAAAGTTTGCTTTAAAAAAAAAATATATATATATATAAATGAATTAATGTGTTAATATGGTTAGGAAAACAATACAAAAAAGAGATCTGAAATTGAAGTCAGAATGATTTATTTTCCTCATGCTCACCTATTATAATAATCAAAACGCCGGCAACTATCTGAAGAGCCAGGGAGAAGGATATGAGCGTCAGGACAGCAGCATAGTACCTGAGAATCAAAACGGGACAAATGTGTTTGCAAAATGCACTATTGATGCAACACACTGACTGTGGTGTCCTAAGAAACACCTACAGCGGCGTACCTGTATCCTGCTCCTTGTTCAATGACAGTCTTCATGTGCGTGATGTTAGCCAAGAACAGAGCGATGTCTAGCATGCCTTCAGCTGCTGTCTTCTTGGTAGCATACAGGTTCATGTTCAAGGTAGGTGTGGAAACTCCCTGAAACACAAACAAGTGAAGATGAGTCATTTATTACCAAAGCAATAGTTAATACTTATAATATCTTTGGTTTTAGTCCTTTAAATGAAACATAAAAATAGAGAGTGTACAGCAATAACATTTGAGAATATATCATAAAATATGAATGGAACAAATAAAAGGTGCAGACCAGTGGAAAAGGTCCAACGTAATCAAATTTTTACTTTTCAACTTCATGAAAAATTCAATAAAACCACTAGAGGACAGCAGAGTCCGAAGAGCTAAAATAACACATGTATGCCCGTGTTGACATTTCCTTGTAGATAACATGCCAAAACTGAAAAAGTGCAGTTGGCAGTTTTCATAATTTTCCAAGTCCAGCAACTATCAACAACAATAGTCTAAATATCATAAAAGCTGCTGTCTTGCTGGCTTTTTTTTTCTTCTTTTTTTAGTGCGTATGGATTCCAGACAAATCCTTTGGTTTAGGTCAGTGGTGTCCAAACTTTTTTCAAATGATTCAAAATCATCCAAAAGTCCTGATAGGCCAGATAAAAATACATAATTTAATTTCAAACTAAAATTACAAAAAAGTTAAATTTTTTATTTTTGACCTGAGCAACAATAAAGTAAGCCTACAACACTTTTATTTATTTATTTTTATTTAAACAAAGTAGATCCAGAGCTTAAAAATGTATGTGCTATTTCCCCTCTTAAAAGAAAAGCATTCAGTTTGCACATTTTTTAAGGCCGTATGAAATTATTGAGTCTATTCTCAGCAATAAAATAGGAATTGGGTCACTGTTTATTCAAAAGCACTTGCTGTATTCAAATAAGTTTAATAGACTTATTAAAAGCAGATATGGCTGCACAAAATCTGCTTTTGAGTAAAAGCAGCAGGATAGATCTGTTCTGAGAATGCAGAAAGCTAATACTTTGTGTTGTACATAAGATTTTCTATTCTAAGAGCATTTCATTTTGTCTGAAACGGTTTGCCGTATTTAAAAAACAAGAGTTTCCATGTCCATCAACTGCCATTGTTGAAATGCAGGCTGGGGCAAGACACAACGAGTGACTTTCTGCACTTTAGTCAAGCTGTAGTGCTGTAACGCAAACATCCCTACCTCCCTGGGAGAATAATTTGTTGGGAAAGCTGGAAAGTTTTATAAACAGACAGTGCGAAAAGATATCTGCTCGAGTATTTATAAGCAGCTCATTGAGATGACAAGAAAAGAAAACATAATACACCCTTACATAAGCCTTCGGTTTATGACACACAGCACGTGTTGGGGGCAGGAGCCTTGTGGATGTGATGTCCCCTGTTTCCTCTGAGACCGAACTGTAGGTTCATATGATAGGTAGTAAAGACTGAGCTGCAGATCTTAGACCATGACTGGATTATTTGTACCTAAAGTAGAGTCAGTGCAGCGTAAATCGTAAGTGTGTTTTTCTTTGGGCCGCTGGGACAGCTGAAGGAAGGCATGGATCACATACATAAAGATGATCATATACAGACTCAGGACACACTGTACTTTATGACCTCATTGTGCTGTAATGTATGTTTCTGTGCCAGAATAAACCGTGGGGCTGACATTCTGGATGTACTGTAGTTGTTTAACACAGTTAAACCTCCTTGTACTTTTGTCTTGTGTACTTTTCAGGAAACTGTAATCTCTGCATTTTCTCTGTTAAATAAGAACAAAATAACAAAACTAAATCTAACAAGCAGCATCTACTGTTGTCTTTTTCTTTTTGTTTTCATTCCTGCTACCACATACCAACATGCGTTTTGAAAGGAACCCATAATCTGGCGCTCTTACGGAATAAACCTCACATGTATATTTGTATGTCATCAAAGCTTTTTGTCAGGGCAACATAATGTAGAAATCTCTCTGTTGTCGTTGTTGTGGTATTGGATGGCATTGGAATTGAATTTAGGGGTTGCCATATTCCAGTTTATGGGGCATATTTTGTTGCAGCTGTTGAGCCAGAAATATGCCAACATGTTTCCTTTTTGTTGTGCAAAAGGTAGAAGGGAGGCAGCATGCCTGGGTATGCTGAGAAGATTCCTGACTTCATCTGAAGGTTGTGTGGTTGCGCAGAAAGGAGACTGTGCTCAGTTGGCCATTGGCCATTAGTTTTGTTGTTTTGGTTTGCTAGATAACATCTAACAAACACTTAACTCAAAATAATAGTGGAATCTGATTGGTCCCACTATTCTAAGTATTAATTTGCACCATTTTCAAATGAACCACTACAAAGAACAGAGTATAGAATGGTACTAAAAATCTCTCTCGACACGACAGCAAACAAATCAAAACTCACTTAGCCGTAAAAGCTTTATTATTTTTAATATCTTGGCGGCTTCGGAGGCAGGATCTTTTTACTGAAAAGACATTCCTTTGCCCTCCTTTTTGAAATATTCGGAGGGCAGCCTTCCAGTACCGGCAAACAAAAGGGACACGAGCAGAACGCAGGATGTAAACACATGGCTTCTGCCAGCAGAGATCATGTGATGTGGTTTCTTCCTCACAGTGTTGCAACACCACAGCTACAACACTACTTTCACGCTTGGCACACTTCCTGCTGCATTAAAGCTGTGTTTTGATTTTCCAGGTGCACTTTGACATCAAATAATTCACTGACATGAATATTTTGGAGTTCTGCGACTGATCAAAATAGGTTTTGAACTACTAAAATGTCAAATGCCAAGACCAAAATACATCAAGTTTGGGTGTATTTAATCAAGAAGTTAAGTATTCTCAGTGGGTAATCTAAAACATATCAACTTGTTTATGGTTTCAAATTTGTTTTGTGCTAAAAGTTTTTATCTAACTCCCCACACAGCCTGTGCTACAGAACAGGTTTGGTCCAGCCTGAGTAAATCTCCAAGAAACTATTCAGGAGTTCCTAGAATCAGCAGCATTTATATGACTCTGTCAAAGCCATATAAATTCAAGTATCGTGTTCTTTTCTTTTTGTTTTTCTTTTCTTTCTACAAGGATTAGAGAAACAACTGGGTTTGGAGCAAAGAAGTGAGGAAGGGATTCAAAAAGCCAGCGTTCGAAATAGCTATTTTTCAGAAAATGGCATGTATGTATCCCGGCATGCGTCCATCTTTTCCTCATTTGGGGACGCGTGGTCACACTTTATCAACACCAGCCTTGGGCATGCTGCCAAAATACACACACATCACAACCAAAACACGGCTCTTTTACAAGCCATGTGCGTTCGCTTAGTGTAAGACTTGCAAGCATGCATTTATCATGCTTAATCTGCACTTATCTTCATTTAGAAAAATGTGCTCATAAATTGGTAGTTCAGCCTTTGTTTCTCTCGACACAATGGAGGGAAATAGGTCAATATTTACAGCAGTAAGGATGTTGCTGCAGGAGGTCGGCAAAGGCTTCATCTAAAAAGTACGAGTGAAAATAATGAATATTTGCTCTGGCTGCATCTCTGCATCTTAAAATAATCTAAAAGTGGTTCTTTTCCATTTCTTTTCTTGTACATCGCTTGAAGCACTTGAGCTATTATTATTTCTTCTCACTCATCGGACGCCACAAGAGACGGAAAAATACTCTGTGGCTCATGTCCGCACAGAATAAAAGCTACTCAGGACTTGCAAAGCCTTAATGGATCAGCACATGCGTCATTACTGACCGTCGAGCTCTCACATTTACTTCAGCCTCCCGAATGGAATGTGACCTGGCTTTGAGGGAGGATTTCTATCATACAAGCTTCTTTAAGGAGCATTTATCATGTCGATCTCCCTGCTGAAAACCATATGATGAAGGAATGCATATGGAGAATCAAAACAAGCACTGTCTTGATCTAAAAAAAAGACTCCTCTGCGGTATTGCTGTAGAACATGTTGATTCTTACAGCAGATAATCTTTAAAGTGGACTACTATTAGAAAGATAACATATTTATAGGAAAAAACAAGCAGAGGCCACATGGAAAGATTTAGGACCTTCCTGCTATGAGGCTGCAGTGCTAATCTAGCGGAAGAAGAAGAAGAAACTCAGCTTTATTGTCCCACAATGGGGACATTTCTGTACAACAGCAGGAAAGTTGGAGCTCAATCAAAGTAAGCAGATTTACACGAGAAATCTAAAACAAAAAAAGTACGGTACTGTACAGTGGGGTTAAGGTAAACAAAATAATTTGCATTTATAATATGACTATTCCAAAGCCTTTTTTCTTCAAATTTAATACCATGTGAATAATAAAATTAAGAAAAAAAATACAGATCTACATTAATACTTTCTAAATGCCATTCAGTTACAATAATCACCCTTCATGAACTCATGCTAGTTTCAGCATGACGATGGTGATTTTTAACATAAAAATTTTTGTTTTATATGCAAGGTAGCCATAATAAGTTACAATTTTGGTGGATGTTTATTTGTAGCACAACAAATTGAATGGGTCAAAGTTCTGGGGTAATATTGTTCCAGAATGTCTGCCACGATGATGATAGTTGGAAATCTACTTGTTTGGGGCTTTTTGGGTCTGGAAGTATCCAGTTCAAGCTTCACCTTTGTTCATAGATGGTCGATCAAGAGGGCACCATATAGATTTTGCAAAGGCAGGATAGTCATAAAACGTTCCTTAGGTGATAATGGGTTATTTATGGAAAGCTTTTGGGTTAAATGCAAGTAATGTCATTAAAACTTGTTGGATATTGTGGCCAGGCTCTGTTATGAGTTGTACAAAAAATAAATTATAGGCCAATTGTGTTGTTCTCTTCTGATGGTGTTTATTGTGCTCATATTCAAGTGAAAAAAGTTGGACCTTCTATGGACCTTACCAAGCTCCGCCCACAACCGACCCACGTGACCGGAAGTCTCACAAGCAAAGCCTCGCGGCGCGTTGTTTTTATGTAAACATGACTCGATTAGTGCATCATTTCTACCGGATTTTCACAATATATCAGCTACTACAATGGACAGAGGAACTAACAAGTTCATGTCATCACCTGGGAGGAGGTTACTGGTTTCTCAGTCACAAGCTGGTTGCAAACCTGAGGCCAGCAGGTGTCAGTCAGTTATGGTAGATCTGAACTTTCGTTTGATGACGTCAATATGAGAAGCTACGGACTGATAGGAGGAACCAAAGAGCTCTGTAACGGTAAAGGCAAATCTTCTGAAGTTGGGATATAATTAATTTAATTTCACATAATTATCGTGGTAGAAGCCATTTGTTTGTTAAAATTTTATGAAATATATTTGTTCTATTTGATGTTTGTTGTGAATGACGTAAACTCACAAACGAACGAGGTAATTAGTCCAACGTTTAGAAACTACAGCGGCTGTAACGCGCCACAGCAACTGTTTAGCTAACGTAAGACTGTGTAGCAGACAGGCTTCAAGGTGTAGAAGTTGTATCAGTTCTGCCATTATGCTGTTCTTAGCTAACGGGAAGCTAAGTGTGTTTAGCTTGTGTTTAGCTAACGGGAAGTGTGTGTTTGTGAGACGACCACGTAGAATTCGCTTCAGCCAATGAAAAGCGGCCCCAGTGATAAGGTCCATAGTCACAAGCTCCGCCCACAAGAAGGCAAAACAAAAAACCCCATCCAATCAAAACAACAACAAAAAAAAGCTAGACAATTACTTTTAGCTAAAGTAAACCTATATCAAAGTATATGTAACCAGGTGAAAAAAATGGGTACATGTCAGAAATGTGTTTTGTAAACCCTGTTTTGCTTTGTTTCGCCAACTGGTTGCAATTCTTGTTTTTGCCAGCATGCCAGTTCGCTTTAATCCGGAAATAGCTTTGTTTGGCATCTAAAAATGTTTGACACTGGAAATTACAAGCTAGGATTGATTAAGACAACTCGATATGAAGCAGGAACACCGCTGGTGCACCCACGACGAACTTCGGCAGTTTGTGCTGAAACCAAAAAACAAGTTATGTCGAATGTGCGTACGTTTGTCTGCGTGTTGTGTGCTTGCATTTTAGCAAGGACTTTACTGTAGGACTACGTCACAGGCATTCTAGAAATCCCAATTCAGCTAATTGGTCCCACTTTTACTAGAGTTGTTTTGCCTTTTGAAATGTACACAGAATTAACATGATGGAATATACTGTAGTAACATAATTCTAGTCACACCTGGTGGCCATTTTTCAGTTCCTATTCTGTTGGTTCCACATGTAAATGTTGACTGGGCATTGGCTGAGATCAATCACACAAATCTTGCTTTTGAATT